>NW_024583265.1:99111-102497 GCF_018398535.1 Haplochromis burtoni | reverse complement strand
ACAGTTGAAGTGTACCTCTGGTGCAAATTACTGACCTCTGTCATCATTTTAAGTGGGGGAACTTGCACAATCGGTGGCTGACTAAATACTTTTTTCCCCCACTGTATATATAGATGCTAACCTCAAGTTGCCCTCCGATGCGTTCATCGGAGTATGAATGTTGGTTAGTTTGCTCTTGAGTTTAAAGTGCTTGTATGAGTTGGTGTGAATGATGCATGTTGTATACAGCGCTTTGAGTACTCTGGGAGAGTAGAAAAGAGCTATATAAGAATCAGTCCATTTACTGCCTCATGAAGCTCATTGACAGAATGCCAAGAGTGTGCAAAGCAGCAATCAAAGCAAAGGGTGGCTATTTTGAAGAATCTGTGTAAAACGTGTTGTGAGATATTTCACACTACATAATTCCATATGAGTTCATTGATAGTTTTGATGCCTTCAGTGAGAATCTACAGTGTAAATAGTTATGAAAATAAAGAAAACCCATTAAAGTGAAGGTGTAGCTATATCCATATTTTTTGTTCAACATATGGCTGAAACACTGTTTCCCACTAAAATTACTAAATGATGTTAGACCAGGTGCACAGCAAGCTTATCAGTGTTGCTGATGTCCAAACATGGTCAGAAGATCTATGACGTCTTTATACAGAAATAGGTCATAAGATGTATGTATTTTTAAATCAAAGTATGAACACCATCCCATCCCTGAAAAGGAAGAAAAATATTTCTTTCTACTACTCAGGAGAAGTTGTCTAGCAATCCAATATTCAGATCTTTGAAATGGTTAAAACAATGACCTAGGAGTTGAGGACGTGGCTTAAACCACATCCCTGTCAACCAAATAATTGCTGTTCATGTTCCTGTTGAAAGCTCTGTGCTTTGCAGACTACCTTTGGGTCCAGAATAGGCATCCATATATGACAAGGTGGGAGTCTGGCCGGTCTCATTATTGCAGTAACGACTGACTCATGGCAACAACATCAAAGAACACCTGGTGTGTATGTGACGCCAGAGGCTTTGATACAACAGCAATATTTGACACCCTCTGAATGAAAATAGACTGAATGCACATCTCAGCATCAGCTGTTTGAAGGAGACCACAATTAAGCTTTCACGTTAGAAGTAACAGAACAAAAAACACTACTGGTTCTTATCGAAATGTCTTGATGTGTGTGAAATACTGAGAAGAGAACAGATTTTATTTGCATGTGTGTTTTCCATCTGCGAGACATAAAGATGGGGGTGTGATGGTTAGGGAGCTTTGCTGTGGGCCATATATGGAGTTTGAGACAAAGGTAACTACACCATAGCATATGGTGAAGTGGGAAAAATATTTTCTTGACAACAAGACAGAACAAACCTCCAGGCCCTGTGAGGGCTCTTTGAATCAGTGCGAGAGTGACAGAGTTCTGCATCTTCTGTTATCTTGTGTCCTAAGCCCACTGTAGCTGCTTTGAGATGAGCATGACAGCAGAACTAAGGAAAAGGAGCCTATCAAGTGCCAGACTAAAACACCTACAATGCAACTGGAAAAACTTCAAGTTCAGCTCCGCACGTTTCTTCTTATTTTCCAACAATTAACACGACACCCTGCTTCTTTACTTAACTGGTCAACAGCACTACTGCTCTGCATTGACTACGATAAAGACTAGACGACATGCCGCCTAAAAAAGACCCAACACACTGCCAGAAAGCAGTAGCTGAAATCTCTGCGAGCACCGACGCCATATTCAACAGCTATCGCCAGCCTAAAAACTCTATGGAGAGCCGCCTTGACACAATTGAGTCAACTCTGTCTAAGCTCCAGGCAGATATCCGGTCACCCGAACAGCGTCTAGATGTTATCGATGAGTCGCTTACTACAATGGACGGCCGTGTTTGTATGCTTGAAGCTACATGCAAGGAACTAATGGCGGCCACCGATAACCTGCGTTATACCAGCTAGGCCAAATGGAGGCGCACTCGCATCGGGCCAACATCAGGATTGTTGGAGTGAAGGAAGGTGCTGAGGGTGGTAAGCCAGCGGACTTTGTTTCATCTTTGCTGCTGGATGTGTTGGGGAAAGACAACTTTATTAAGCCGCTGCAGTGGTTCTTGTTCTTTTTGTTCTTTTTTTTGTTCTTCTTGCTTTTTTTTGTGGCCTTTTTCTTTTTGGCGGTGGGGTTCAGTGTTCTTGCTGTTAATTTTGTTTTAACTGTTTTTATGCCAGTCCTTTGTGTAATTTTTCACCAGTCCATTTGTCATACCACCTCTCATTTAGATGCGGGGTAACAGTGCTGCTGGTTTAGGAACATGTCCTTTGACTCTTACATCATGGAATTGCAAGGGCTTAGGCAGCACTTTGAAACGTGGGAAGGTTATGTCACATTTGAAGCATTTATCTTTTTTTTTTTTCAGGAAACTCATATTCACTCCAATAAACAGAGATGTTTAAGAGCAAATTGGGTGTCGCAGGTCTACTAGTCCACTTTCACATCTAAGGCCAGAGGTGTTGCTATACTTATACCACTCCATTTATATTTGGATCCGTCGTTACTGATCCGGGTGGGAGTTTTGTTTTGGTCTCTGGGTCCATTAACTCTTTTCCACTGGTTTTGCTAAATATCTATGCCCCTAATTTTGACTGTCCTGACTTCTTTTCCAAATTATTTGACCTAATTTCTGATAATAATATGTCTAATATAATAATTGGTGGCAATTTTAACTGCCATTTTGATCCTGTTTTGGATAGATCATCTACAAAAATAGCCCCCGCTACTAGATCCATGACAGTTTTGAACAACCTGGTAAAATCACACAACATGGTAGATGTTTGGAGGATTCAGCATCCAAACGATAGGCAATATTCCTTTTTTTCACCTGTACATTGTAGCTTTATCAGAATAGATTACTTTGTTACAGATTCTAGACTATTACCTACTATTATCAGCTCTGCTTATCATCAAATCTTGATTTCTGACCATGCCCCACTTACCATGAAAATAGATTTTAATTTACAGCCTCGAAGTTTCAATTGGAAATTCAATTCTACCCTTCTGTCAGACAAAACTTTTTCCACTTATGTTTCCACTGAGATTTCAGATTTCTTAAAACACAACGACAACAGTGAGGTCTCTGATTCCACTCTTTGGGAATCATTTAAGGCAGTATTGCATGGCAAGATCATCTCCTTTAAAACATTTTCGAAAAAAAAATAGATTAAATTGTCTGTCCCAAATTGAGTCTGAATGATCAACATTAGAGGACTTCACCAATCTAACACAGAGGACATATCTAATGCTATTCTAAAACTAATTCAATTCAATTCAATTCAATTTGTTAGTCTGACTAATGATACATGGAAATAACTGGAACACAATACGCAGGCGGTATGCTGGCACAGAAAACAC
>NW_024583265.1:37882-83079 GCF_018398535.1 Haplochromis burtoni | reverse complement strand
AGATGTGAAAATAAACTGAACATGACAAAACAGAAAACACTGGGTCAACGACCCAGGAACCCTGACACCAAGTCGGAAGCGATATTATTAAATTGAAACAAAGACAATTTGAGTTTGGAGATAAATTACTTGCCAGACAATTAAAGATGTGCAAGCCATACGGACCATACATAAAATTGCCTCCTCTGCCTCCTCTGAATTAATTACTGATCCTAAGCTGATTAATGACAGATTCGTTGAATTTTTTAGCCAACTGTACTCTTCTAAATCAAATGCCACTGACTCTGAGCTTTTTAGCTTTCTTAACTCTCTGAGCATCCCAACCCTCACAGAATCTGCCACCCAAGCGCTTGAAGCCGACTTTAGCATCACAGAAGTCAAAGCTGCTATCCTTTCTTTCCCTAGCGGTAAAGCCTGCAGACCGGATGGGTTCAACATAGAATTTTATAAAGCCCATATTGATATAATCACTCCACTTTTACTCAGAATGGTGAACTGCTCTATTGCACGGGGCTCTTTCCCTGATAGCATATATGATGCCCACGTTTGTCTTCTCCCTAAGAAGGACAGAGACCCCACCAATGTGACTTCATATCGCACTCTTAGTTTATTAAACTGTGATCAAAAAATCATTGCAAAAGTCTTGTCTTCACACCTTGATAAATTTTTGGGCACTTTAATTCAACAAGATCAAACTGGGTTTATCCCAGACAGATTTGCTTTCTCTAATACCCGTCGTCTGTTGAATGTACTGTATGGAACAAACTCTCCAAATTCAGCTGTTATTTCATTAGATGCACAACAAGCTTTTGATCAAATTGAGTGGAAAAACCTGTTTGCTATGCTTGAGAAATTTGGCTTTGGTAGTAATTTTACAAATTTGGAATGTATGCTTTATGCACGGCCAAGATCATCAGTACTGACAAATTTTAATAGATCACATCCATTTCTAGTTCACCGGGGAACTAGGCAGGGTTGCTGTTTATCTCCACTGCTCTTTGCTTTAGCTATGGAGCCTCTGGCTATTGCAGTTAGAAGCAGCTCTGATATTCTGGTTATATCCTGTGGTCCTGTCAAATCTACTATACCTCTATATGCAGATGATGTGGCTCTAACACTGTCTGATGCCAGGCTCTCTTTGCCTTCATCTCATTAACAAATTTGGAAAACTCTCTGGTTTCACGATTAATTGGGACAAGTCCATTTTTATGCCACTGGCAGATGGGCTCGACTTTCTCAATCATATTAACGATCGTGGCTCAAGAGTTGGGAGTTCGCCTTGTAATCGGAAGGTTGCCGGCTCGAGCCCCGGCTCGGACAGTCTCGGTCGTTGTGTCCTTGGACAAGACACTTCACCCGTTGCCTACTGGTGGTGGTCAGAGGGCCCGGTGGTGCCAGTGTTCGGCAGCCTCGCCTCTGTCAGTGCACCCCAGGGTGGCTGTGGCTACAATGTAGCTTGCCATCATCAGTGTGTGAATGGGTGGATGACTGGATATGTAAAGTGCTTTGGGGTCCTTAGGGACTAGTAAAGCGCTATATAAATACAGGCCATTTACCATTTGGGGAACTCTCTGTTGCCCTGTCTGACCTCACACAAAATATCATCTTCTTTGGACACTGGTGTTTCTTTTGAACTTTTGATTTGTACTGGCTAACTGGTGTATTTTTTCTTTTCTTTCCTGTTTTCCTGTTTGGGTCTTTTTTTGTGTGTTTGGTTTTTGTTTTCTTTTTTTCTGTGCTTAAATGTTATTATTTTGAATCTTATGTCCTTTGTCTGGTGTGATGTTATGTAACATTGAACTTAAAATGTTATAAATAAACATTAAAAAAAAAAAAGATCAGAAAAGTTCAAATGTCAAAAAGGTTAGAATAAAGAGTGTCTACTTTCTTTGTTATTCTGCAAACTTAGCAAACATTAACACATTTAGTATTTTCAGACTCTTTGGAACATCTACATCAATATATTCTTAAACACAGAAAGAACTGACTGTAAGTGCTCAAGCTAAATGATTTTTAAGGAAGTTTTTGTCAGTCTAATTTTGAGCTGCCCGCAGTACAAAAGAACTTCAATTCCAATTTACTGCACCACTCAGGTAGCACCTGCTGGAGCAAAACACAAGCAGAGAGGCTAATCCTCGAAAATCCAGCAGAATCTGAGTGTTTTGTATTCGACTCTCCTGTTACCAGATTAATTTGAGCTGAAATGAAATCTGAAATTGACTCGCTGAATACTTGCCTGTCTCTCAGTGGCAAATGGGTTCTGAAGAGGACACATACAGTATAAATACACACAATAAAAATACAGCATGACAGTTCAGGTTTTACCAAATGGACTAGACAGCCTGACATCTTGTGGGGTAAAGAGTAATTCTACTGTCAGATTCCAAAGTACTTTGAAAACCCAGGATGTGTCTTTCTTTGTAGACATTTATCTTTATTCTCTGAACTCTCTTTTTATCATGTTTCTCTTTTTCCTGCTTTACATTGCTGTGACTTATGATTGCTGCCTTTGTATCCATTTTCCATGTTTCTGCATGGCTCTGTCTGCCACTCTCCACCTCGCCACCCCTCCGCTCCCTCATTTCATTCAGAGCAGCCTGAGAAATCTCTAGAAATCTACTCCCTCTATTTCCCACCTGTCACTGGCAATCAGGCTCTAAATCTATCCAATCCACCGATCACACAGGAACTCACCGTGACCATTTGGTAATGCTGACAAGCACGTATGAGCCTCTTTCAGGCACCAGAAAGAGGCCACGTGTGCTACCATTTACATTCCCTGTGCCTCTGAATCAAGCCCTCTTTTTCTTTATTCATTAGAGGAGGTTTGTTGGCAGGCTGCTGCCTCTTGGTGGCTGCTTGAGGTAGGCTTGGTGCCGTTCACAGCTGGAGTTTTGTTGCTTCGTGGGGTTTTCATAATGGGAGAAGAATTCTCCTGGCACCCCTCACCATCTGTCTCAGAGACAACCCACCACCGTCCCTGCCTCCACCTTTACCTTCATCTTCTGTCTTTTCAACTTCCGTGCAGGTGTTCCTTCTTATCTCTAATCAGTGCTTTGTAAAAGGCCTCCAAAGTCTTCTCTATCTGTAAGCCAAGGCAAAGCAGCAATGTTAAAAACTTTTGCTACATTAACATGAGAGTTTTGTCCAAATGGAGGACGATTACTGTTAAACTCACCGTTAGTAAGTTGTGCAGAAGTTGTGCCCCAATTCGAAACTAGGAACTGCCAAAAAACGTGACCCACAAAGATCCTCTCAGAGGATCTGAAAGCAGGCCTACCCCAAAATGGGTCAGTCTGACCTCAGAAATTTGTCAGTATGGCTTAAAAGTATTTCAGGCAGCAGTGTCTGAAACTCCCTCCCTCAGCTCCTTTCCATTGTCAGCATCAGGAGTCCTGTGTCCAACAAATCTAGTAACTTCCTAAAATTGGCAATCCAGTACAGCAATTCCATATGTCAATTTTAGATACTATTTGTGTCACTTTTTCTTGATTACAATACTAGAGAGTGTGCAAAAGGGTTCATCTTTATCCCTGTTTGTCTGGTTTGGAAGTGGGTCACAGCAGCTATCTGCCTTTTAATCTCTCACTGTGTCCTCCTACATCTTCCCATAATCCCTTTTATGTTCCTGTCAAAGAAGTGTCCTTTTGTGTTGATCACATAAAAAGAACATGGAGTTTTTATTTTGATGCGTATTGTACTGCAGATGCTTGAAATGTCCCTGCTTTGGAAAGTGGTTTACTGTAAGTTGCCCCTTCAGCTTCCTGCCGTGACCATTTTTCAAAACCAAATGTGCTGTGAGAATTATAGACCTGTAATTCAAAGTGTGTAAAAGTAATGTGGAACTGTTTCCCTAGTTGGTAAAAGCCCAGTTTACTGGTCAGTTGAATCATATCTTTTTCTTCTTTTAACGTATATGGGAAGATTTATCTGCGTTGTAGCTCAATAAAAGTGAAGTGTTTGTTGCTGACACTAAAGAAATAATTCAAATCTTTACCGGGAAGTCACATGACCAGGGATCAGCGGCCTGGAATATCTGCCACCATTGATTAATTGGGAGGTTCATACATAATAAAGTCAAGATTTCACATGCTGCACCCTTTGTTTCCTTTTTGCTGAGGCCATGGAGATATTCACTCATCAGAAAGTGACGTGAAGCTGCCCTTCAAAGTAGAACACACATCCCTTTTCTTTCACAAGACTGTTATGTTAATGCATGCACATGTCAATAAAGCTGCTGTACTGAGGCTTAGTGCTGAGCATATATAGAGAGAGTGTAACCAGAATTATATTTTGCAAGTATTTTCAGTTCGGTTCAACTCAATTTTATTTATATAGCACCAAATCAAAGCAACAGTAGCTTCAAGGTGCTTTATTTTGTAAGGCAAAGACCCTACAATAATACAGAGAAAACTCAACAGTCACACAAGCAGGCACTTGGCAACAGTGGGAAGGAAAAAAAACCTTTAACAGGAAGAACACCCTGAAAGAACATGGCTCAGGGTTGGAGATGAGGGGAGGTTTCAGATGCAACATTTCAAATGACATCATTACACACACAAGATGTTTTCCATATCTAGTTTGAACATCTGCTACTGATGCAATAGCAAGATTTCACATTTAGAAAACACATTATCAACATTAATGACTAGAGAAGATTATTTTCATGGGTAAAATCTGCTCATTTAAATTGAAAAACTGGAAGTAATGTCATTTGTTTAAGAATGACTTTGACAGTGGGTGTGTGGGAACAAAGTGGGAACATGTGGAAACTTGATTTGCTGTTGATCTGGTACTATAATGCATATTCTGAAGAATCAGTAAATTAAATTACAATAATCATTCCACTTATATGGGAATGCTGGACAGCTTAAACAAGTTCAAGTTATGGAGCTGGGTAGTATTTAGTATTATGTATACAGCACTAGATTAATTAGCTTTGTGAATGTCAAGTTAGTGTTGCAATCTAAAAGTGTTTAGAATATTTTTTATTTCATTCATCTCTGGAAAAGATCTAAGGTTTTAGCAAGGATTATACTAATTTAATTTATTTTTATTTGGGGCATTTGCTGTGACTTATTCTAGTTTTACTATTGCCAAAAAGTTAGAGTTAAGACTGGGCCATGATGTCATCAGCGAGCACGTGCGAGAACGTGATTAGTAGAAACTCACGAGTAAGAAGAGAGAACATATGTTAGCTGTGCTTCATGTAAACTCTAAAACTGATGTGAGGGTAATAAAGTTGTCAAAACAAGAATGCAGTCATGTCTCTTTGAGGGTGCAGCATTAGCATTTACATTAGCAATTTAGATTAAAGTTTTAAAAGTGTTGCGGGGGTTCTTTTGTCTCATTTATTCTTTATTTCTTACTTTGTTTTGCTTTGGGGGGGTTTCTGGGCTGCCATATTACATTCTCATTTTTTTACATTTCTTTGGTTGAATCTGTGAAACGTTCCAAAGATAGCACACTTTAGTAGCTATGAAAATGAACATTTTACAGCAGGTTGATTCCCACAGACCCATCACCAAAAGAATTTTCTTGGCATTGTGTGCTGGGTGTCCCTAAAAAACAAGTGGACAATTGGAGAATGAAAAAAAAGCTAGCTAAATCAAACATCTACTGCAACAGTAAATGTAGGTCCTGCCCTAAGAAACCAAAAGAAATCCAACAAAGAACTGATATAGGATATATAGAAATTCGTGCCGTCAGCGTTAATCTCGTTAAAATGACCTAAAGCCATAACCGCATTAACAGTCATTTTAACAAGATTAACGCTGACACCACTAGTAGAAATGCATCTCATACATCCAGTCGATCTACCTGTTAAGAAATATTTGCTAAAGAAGGGAAACGGGGAGAAAAGGCTCAGGTTTGCCGTTTAGGTCTGATGCAGTGATGAATCCATATTTGAGTTTTTCATTTGAATTATTGCCATTATGTATGTAGGTCACGAGAGAGGTACAAAAACTGTAAACGGACATCTGTAAAACACAGTGGAGGCTTTGTCATGGTTTGAGGTTTCATTTTTCAACCAGTGGTGTCAAAGAAGCTTATGAATGCAGTGAAGCACCCTGAGATTTTTATTCACCATGAAATACATGGATCAAATGCCAGTGCAGTCAAAGCATACCTGGATAGAAAGGTTTAACACTATCAGTCATGGATTGGCCTCCACAGAGCCTCAACATTATCAAAGTAATGTGGGATCATTTTGACAGGGAACAAAGTAAAAGCAGCCAACATCCCTTGAGAACTATTCCTAAAGCTACTTAAGGAAATGCTCAGGCTGTGTTGACGAATAAAGATGTTCACACCAAATATTAACTTTCAAGCTCGTTAGATCTATAAACTCTGTTTTTGCTTTCTATATTGTATTTCCCAACAACAAAAACAAATGAGGGGTGACTCTAGACTTTTGCACCATACTATAGTGAAAACTGTCACGGCCCTTGTCAGTCCGTCAAGTCCGTCAACTTTGTCCACTTCGGTGCGTCTGTCCTCCGTCGCACAAAACAAACAGAAGCGGTGGCAGTCATACCCGCTATGCCTGATGTCTTTCCATTAAATTCCACTCATGCAGGATAGGAGAAACACTAAAGCAGAAATATGAAAAGATTGAGGCAGCAAAATGGTGAGTGACAAAACAGCTGATGCTGAAAAGCAGAGATGGAAATAGATGAAACAAAAATTGAAGCGACAAAATGGAGAAATAAAAAGAGTAATGTCGAGAAATCACTAGAGAGGGGAGGCTGGGGACGCTAGACAAACACGAATAAATAAATGACAGACGGAGCGAGAAATTCAGGCAGTTGAAAGGCAGAGGCAGCACACAGACGGCAAATTTGCAAAATTACTAATATCTGATATTGCCATCAATAAAAGCAGAGCTGACTCTCTATTTTAAGTTTGGTTTTTTTCTTGTTGTTTTTTTTTGGAAGAGGCAAGAATTCACTTCATCTAATTTATAATAATAATGGATTTGATTTATATAGCGCTTTTCAAGGCACCCAAAGCGCTTTACAACTCCATTATTCATTCACACACTGGTTGAGGCAGCTACAGTTGTAGCCACAGCTGCCGTGGGGCAGACTGACAGAAGCGAGGCTGCCATATCACACCATTGGCCAACACCAGTAGGCGGTAGGGTAAAGTGTCTTGCCCACGGACACAACGACCAGGGCAGAGAGCCCGGGAAGCGAACCGGCGACCTTCTGGTTACAGATGCGCTTCCTAACCCCCAGCACCACGGTCGCCTCAATTTGCCCCTAAACTCTTAAACATGGCAGCATCTTCATCATTAGACATATGCATTCAAGTGTTAAGACAATGTTTTTCTATATTTTAAAATATGTCATGATCATTTTCAACAGAGAATTTTTAGGAGTGGGAGTATCCCCCCCGCAGAGGGACAAAAGGACCCCCTGATGATCCTCTAATCGCCTGAGCCAAGGTGTGAAACTGGGTGTGGGTCCCAATCAGCTAGGGTTTTGGGTGAGCTCATTGTGAAACCTGGCCCCACCTTATCATGCGAATTCCTGAGGTCAGATGGCCCAGGATGTGAGTGGGCGTTAAGGCGTCTGGGGAGGGAACTCAAAACTGGATTATAGATGGCAGACAGTTGCTGTCGTAAACCACCGCCTCTGTTCAAAGATGGTCGCTCATAGTGGACATAGATGGCTTCTTAAGTAAGTGTTAATATTGATGTTGATACTGGATGCCCAAAAGTGTCAGAATAATCTGACTGGATCTTTCCAGAAAGCTTTCCACCACACTTACAACCATGATAGCATCAGTGGGGTTCAAAACATTATTGTCCAAAGCATCATTGTACAGTATGCCATTTCTGTTAATTGGTGTTAAGGGCTCTAACGCAGTTAGAAACAACCATACACCAATATGGTGTACAATTTATATGCTTTATATTTGTTATATTTGTTATACATGCATGCATAAACTGATAAATAAAATGTAAACACTCAAAGATAAAAATAATGAGCATAAATGTAGAATAATGCAAATAATGTTCTGCTCTGTTGTGACCTGTGTTCTTGTACGTGTAATTTAAATAACTAATATTTCCTGTTTCCTGGTCTCTGAGGTCATCAGGTGGAGATCTTTTAAATGTTTCTAGAATCAGATCTGAGTATTGCTCAGGATTTTTTCACTTACTCTGGTCCTGTTCTTATGAACAAGCTGCCTGCTGACCTGAGATCAGTTACATCTGTGCATATATTCCACATATACTGTAAATTTACATAGGTTTTTATGTTTTTAATTTCTGTGTTGAGCACATTGAGTTTACATATAATGAATTCTGCTATATGATTAAAATTGTCATTGTCATTATGAGCAGTGTATGCAGTGTTTTCCCCCCCACACACCTGGGTATATTGCCAGCAGCCCTAAGACAAGGACCTGATTGATTTACTAGCAGACAGTCCTCACACCCTTATTTTAACAAGCTTGCAGCCGCCAAAGCCGAGGTTCAACCGCCAACCTGTTTTCTCTGATCCTGTCAGTGTTGTCATGCTGTGGTGGGACAAAGCCATAACTTCACTGTCTTGGTTTGCAGCTTTTCCCCTGTGAGCTGATTTCTGTGTCACTACAGTGAATTCACTCAGGCTTCAGGACAGAACAAGGACTGCCACTGTAAACTACAGTAAAAGACAATGGAACTGAGTATCAGTGAGTGAGCCCATCCAAGGAACTGAGTGAAGAGACAGTTCATTCTCTCTGTTGTTTATATAGCCTATATAGTATGATTTACTTCTGTAGTCACAAAATCTCCTTTTGTGCACACATGCACATGTCCCCAGCAAGAACTTCAGCCTTTAATAATCGTTGGAGAATGATTTAGTTTTTAGTAGTCAGAAGCTGGACCATTTGTCCTGTAGGACATACTTTTCATGAACTCTTTAAGTTGTAACCTGTCAGCCAAATTCTGCACAGCTCTATTAGCCCACAAATGGGATATTTGTCTGGAAACAATTAATGCAGTGAAACAATAAAATATTCAGTCTTGTTCATTTAATTAATCATTTCTGCATTCTCTATATTAGTGCCTGTGTTTTCAGCTGAAATCTGCCCGCCTGTCACTCCTCTTATCGACCCACCGCCGCCTCCATCATTTCATTATTCCCATGAATCCTGTCTGCCTCGGTGTCTTTTACAAGGCCCCTCTGTTTTAATGTGATGGACAGAGTGGATGAAACACAGTGTTCTTGTGACAGCTCCAACACTCTGCCTCCAATTGACCTGGTCCCCATACTACCACAGTTAGTCCCGTTTATGGACAGTGGAAGCCATAAATCTATGGTACAAGTGGACAGAGTCAGAGCACAGTCAAAGAGAAGGAGCATGAAGGCTACACTCAGGTTTCCAAATCCCACTTCCTGACTTTGTCACCTCTGATAGTCCCAACCTATGCATTAAAATAAGGAAGATAATAATCTTGGCCTGATCTAAGACTGCTACAAATACTACGGTAAATTGCTCGATTGTTAACTATTTTATTCTTTTAGTCCTTTGTGCATCAGCTGGTGTATTTGACTCTATAGTCTCTGTATTGAATAGAGAATCAGGCTGTTTAGTTAGTGTATTAAAAGTGGAGCCTTAAAACATATTGGTGCACATATGGCTGTACCACTCATTACTGGGTTGTAACTGTGTTAAGTCTAAGCTAATCGTATTGTGAAGCATAAACAAATGTAATTACCTTTCAAGTGTATCAATTGATGTAATTATAACCACATCAATTAAAAGTGGGAGCTCATCTAAAGAGGGTTTATGCAAAGAAAGGTGACATCCTTTCACAAAGTTATTTTTGAAGGGCTCATTTCATAATGACGTAACACTCAGATTTGTACTTTGTGGAGTCTTCTGGCCTCAGATGACATTTAATGTAAATACATGCTTCAAATCCTAAGAAATAAACAGGCTGATGAAGAGATCGTGTTCTTATTGTTAGGAAAGACATGAATTATTGGCAGTAATGTCCATATACTATGCTGCAGTAGCCCATGTTTACACTTCATGAAAACCAGAGTTTATTTACTGATTTACTGTTAATAAAAAAATGTTTTAAAAAATGTAAAGTTTCCCTGATGTTGCTATTATACTGAATGAATTCAGACTGTGATTCATGCTTTTATTTTTGCTGAGTTACTGTACTGATCTTATAAGAGATATCTATCAGAAGTCAGTGAATAGTGTTCAAATTGTTCAAAATGCAGCAGCAAGACTTTTCAGAAGAACCTAGAAAAGTGAACATATTAAGTCACTTGTAATGACTCTGCCCATGCTCTCGATTTGTTTAAGAAATCATCTTTGATAATTACTTTTAAAGTCCCTAATGGCCTGGTTTCAGAAGACATACTGGAACTGTTATCCATGTACCAACTGGGGCTCAGTGTGAGATCCTCTAACAGGAACTTGCTAACAGATCACACCTCATAGTTAAAGACAAAAAATGGCGGAGCATGTGCTATTAGGGGCTACTCTGTAGTGGAATGATCCAAGTAGTGGAGAATTCTGACTCGCAGTATCTTCTTCTTATTGATCATTGTATTGATCACTAAAGACTTACTTATATACTGCTATAAATGTTATTATAGGCTGCATATCTGTGACATGCTGATCTTGCCTCCATTTTATTCCTTATAAATTGTTTTTGTTTTGATTTATTCTTTACTGTGGATTCACCATATAAGCATATTTTAACTGATATGCTGTGCTATGCTATAGTATACTATTCTATGCTATGATATGCATGCTGTGCGATGCGATGCGATGCTATGTTATGCTATGCTATTCTATGATATGCTATGCTATGGTATGCATGCTATCCTCTAATATGAAATGACCGATTCTAAACTTCATTATTTTAAAATAAACTTTCTTATTCATTTTTTATTACAATAAAAATACTTTGTGAATCAAATATGATTATATATGATTTTATGTATTATACCATAGTGATAACAATGCTGTGTAATTAAAGGCACAGACATGCAGATGTACTCCTGTAGCATTGGTCCTCTCACCATCAATCACTGACTAAATTCAGTCATTCTGGTCAGTGAGCTATAGAATGGAACAGCTGCAACCTTTGCTAACAATCAAACAGTATATGTAATGAGCGTGTATTTGTATTGTGTCATAACTAATTCATACCAGCATTTTAAGTTAAATGTAGCTTTCACACCTAATAGCAAAGCCACAGTAGTTTGGCCACAAATGCACTGCTTTAATCTTCGCAGGATGGACTCTCTCGTGATGCTGTAGGTTTTTCAAATACAGAGAGAACCAGCTGTCTCATTGGGTTGTGACCTATGTCTCCCCAACCAACCATTCAGATCACCTTCACTGCATGACTATACCACTAACTCAGTCAAGGGTTACTGGTCACACATATTCTAAAAACTATTCATCATCTTTGTTCTCATTTAATAAACCACAACCGCTCTGAAGAGCATAAAAAGAAAAATCCCTCATTCTGTAGCCACTGTGGGAAATTGATTTTACATTCGGAGAGAACTTTCAGTCTGCATTGAAATGCTCAGGTTGTTTACTTGAAACAGATTGGTCTCAGCGTTCTCCTGGAGATGTGTTAAAGTCACACAGTCACACTTTTCCATCCACTTCACAGAAGGTCAGTCCCAGACACTTTCAACGGCATATCTGTATTCATCACATCTCCATTCACAGCAAACAAGCAACCCGCGGGCAGCCAGCGGCGCAGTGTCATCTCTCTGCAGGTACTGCATGTATGGCCTCTGGCTTTTATTCCAACAACATTTGGTTGTGTGTATATCATAGCGACATTTGCATTCAACCCCTGATCTGTCCAGCTTGAAGAGATTTGCTTGCAAATGTGAGCTTCTCTTTCTTGGCAGCCGTGTCAGTTGTGATCTTTTTCATACTTCAAGCAGTTTCTTGTTGTTTTGTAAATCTGAAGCAGAGAAAAGTGACCCAGACCGATTGGGTAGGAAGTTATTTTACTCATTTTTCTTACAGTTTTCAAGGAGAAAAACAACTGTGGAGAAGACTGAGCAAACACATAGAGGGAAGGGACAGATGGAGGGGTGGGGGGGTGGGATGGGAGAAGTAAGAGTAGGAAGATGTGGGTCAAGATGGTTCATTCTGTGCAGACTTCACAGGAACAAGGACAGAGTCTCCTTCATGAAGTCACAGAGCATCAGCAGCACCTGAGGTTAGTTTAGGTCTTCCAGGTAAAGTTTGTCATTTTAATCATCGTTAACCTCCAGTGATAACAAAGAAATTAGAAAAACAGGTAAACACAATTTCAACTTTGCACAGTGAGTCTTTAACATTTTAATTTTTCCCACTTGCCAGCAAAATGACAAAAGATCTCAGCACACACAACAACCAAAATCCACAATAATCTTAAGTGCTCATTTGTCACATAAAATTCCTTTCATTTCATGTAACAATTTCATTTGAACATAACACAGATTTAAAGTAGAAAAATAAATTTCGTATTTCATACATTCTTCTAAAGCCAATGTTTTGAGTGCATAACAGCTGGTGCTGTCAGCAGATGACATCTGAAAATGAAACCACTGCGCTGTGCAAAAAGAAGCTGAAAAACTGGCTCGAAAATCGTGCCGACTCCCGTGTTAAAATACCACATAAACAGGTTTACAGCCTTGAACAAGGGAAGTTTTTGTGCCTAGAGTTTCTTTTCCCATTTATAAAAACTGCTTTGCAGTGGAATTTTTATCTAGCTCATCATTTAAATTTTTTTAAGGCTTAACATTTGTCCTATCAGGAGCATCCACTCATTAATAACTGACAGCTATGCAACTAGCTGTCTCCAAGACTTCACATCAGCTAATTTGATTCGATGACCTAGACCCTTCACCTGTATTTGTGGCAATAGTGCCTCTTGTAGCATTTTAATTGCAGTTATCTTACATGTAAGATGCTTTGTGGTTCAATAAATCCAAGACATTTTTGCTGAGGGAAAATTTAGTATTTCATCTGTATGTTACTTAACACTAGATAACCAGTATCTGCGTCTATGCAGCTCAGCTATAGACTCTGTTGTGAAAATTTTCCATTAAATAAAGCCTGCAGATGAGCGGTGAGCGGTAGCTAACATTCTTTAATCTAAAACTCAAAGAAAATAAAAAACCCAAGCTTGTGGCGAGCCTGCATGATCGCGGGGCAGACGATCAGCAGAGTCTCCTGAGCCTAACATGGCTCTTAGTTAAATACCTTCTTCAGGAACAAAAGGCAGTACACAGTTGTTTCACACTTTAAGGTTCACACTCCCTTGCTCCCTCCCAATGTTTACAAAAGATTCTTCCTGTGGAGTTGTCTGCTTCCCTCAACTTCCTTACTAGACCCCCACCATTTGTCTTATAGTATGAGTGTGAAACATGTTTAAAAATCCAGTGGCACCAAGGCATCATACAATAAAATAATGTGATTAATACATAAGTAAAAGAAATTCCTATAGACTCAGTGGACCAGCCTTGCTAACTAAGCTTGCTACATTAGCGCCTAATTTCTGAATTTCACCCTCTTCTCTTGTGGCTCTAAAAGATGAACACAACAATGGACAAACATTAAATCATGTCTTCGGAATGGAAGTCCAAAAACAGACGATGTCTAGATCCCTCTTTTACAGTCTGTGTTGATCAGTGGTAGGTGAGGCGTTGTGGAACACAGATAAGTCTGAGTCACCGTTATTCCTTCTGCATCCTTCTGCTCCACCAAAATGAATCGGTCCATTTTTCTGCAGGTAAAGGTAAAATATTAAATCCAGCTGGATACCAGCTTTGTCTCAGGTGCTTGGATGTGGTCGTCTTTAGGGGGTACTCATGGACACCAGCTGGTGAGGGGATACAGGATGCAGTGGACAGTCTTAAACCTGCAGAACACATAAGTCATGATTAATAACTCAGAGGTGGTTAACAGCTATTGTTAATGATGGTGGGGGGGAAAAGGCTTTTTCTCTAAAGGACTGGTTGACACCATTGGACTTATTATTTTTAGTAAGGCACTTTATTGGCTCCTTCCACACATTTCCCTGCGTGTGCACAAAGCTGAATGATTTAATAGGTATCAACTCACCACTGGTGACAATAAACAAATCACCTGGAAAAGAACGTGTGTGAATTATTATCCTTACTTTTATCATTCTTTTCTGGGAATGGGAACTTCTGAAATCTATCTATTAAATACCAAAAATGGCCTGCACAAATATCTACAGCAGCAAAGATTACAGCAGAGCATCTGTGTTTCTTAAATGTTATGCTCCTCATTCACAGTGTGATAAAGCAGTGGGTCCTAAAGTGCTGAGATTAATAAATAAAATTAATAAATAAATATTACACTAACATAGTTAATTCCTTATTGAAAGTCAAAACTGTATTCTGGCTAAGATGTATATAAACATTTTTAAGAAAAAGCAGGCTCATGAAAGTCAGCCCCACTTGACAAAGTTAAATCTACAGTGCTGCTCATTAATGTTATAAAGGTGAAAACTGGGTGTTTATAGTATGCACGGTGCGCTGGGTCGTCTGTTGATTTGCATGTGTAAACACTTATCTGTGGCTCTGTACTTTCATCTAACAGCAACTGCAGAATGTCAACTAGAGGGCATCTGATGAATATCTCGTGCAATTATCCATTAATAATTTCATATTTTCCTATTATTTATTTTTACTTCCAGAAAAGAGATTATGTTCTGGCCCCAACACAGAAATTCCAACACAGAGAGAAGTGAGTTAACTACAAAATGACTTAGGAGGTCAGCAACCCTGCTTTTATATTGGAATATAAGCTAAATAAATAACCAATAACCAAAATAAAGCCACACTGAAAAAAAGGGTTTGGCCAGCTCTTGGATTTACGTAAGCATCTTGCATGTATTTAACACAATTGCCTCGTGCTTTAAAGTTAAGTGTAACTACATAGTGTAGAAACTACATGATATGCAGAGAGGCTAGATTAAATTGTTCATATCATGTTCAAGTGAAGTAAGTCAATAATATAGCAATGTTAAATCCCGCGACACTGCACGGGTTTCAGACTCGCGCTCTTTAGATCGTGGTTTCAGGAAGGCATCCATCTCAGTCAACTCGAGCAGCCACCTCTACTTTTTTTTAGTATACCAAAAAACAGTAAGTTGGGTGGTTGTTACATTAAAAAAGTCTAACTTGTAATTTGAACACAATAATTTCATGTTTCTATGAACGTAATTAAATCATGAAGAATCTGTACGAAATTCAACATATTAATTTGTTCTTGTTGACATTACATGATACAATCTAGTAAGAGTGCTTAGTTGCTGAACTCATGAAATTCACAAGATCGCACAAGATTTCAAACTGCAGGAAAATCACTGGAGTTATAAGAGGCAGACAACTACACACACACCACGTGCATGCTATTGCTATTTATTGTGGATTATTACAAAAACAAAACAATTCTGCATCAAATACAGGAAATCATAGCTTTCCTACATTTCCTAGATTGTTGGCATGGTGGTTAGTGCTGTTGCTTCACAGTAAGAAGGTCCTGTGTTCAAATCCACATTCTGGCTAGTTTGCAGGTTTCTCTCTGGGTATTCTGGTTTCCTCCCGCAGTTAAAAGTCATGCAGTTATTAGAGTTAGGGTTAACTGGTGATTCTAAATTATCTGTGAATGTAAGTGTAAATCGTTGTTTGTTTTTATGTGATAGACTGGTCAGCTGTCCAGGGTGTACCCTGCACCGTAACCTATCACTTCAGGGTTATTTCCCAGCCCTCCTGCAACCAGGATAAAGATAGAAGGATGGTAGTTGTTGAAGACCCATTCAATTTTTATGGTAACCAGACTCTAGACTTTGTTGAACATTATGTAATATGAAGACAGCATGTAGTATTTAAGTGAACAAGTAGTATTGGGGTAAAAGTTATTGAATAGTGTTAAAATAAAATGACAAAATTGTGAAGGATTAAAACATTCCAAGAGCTCAACTTACTTCATCTGAACATGTTTCAATCGCGTTTTAGGAACACAAAATGCACAGGTTTATTGAATATGAAAAAGTTGTGTTGATTTAACTCAGTTGTTTAAGTTTCTGCCAAAGCAAAACATTTGTGTGCAACAAATGACCACTATTGAATCAAGTAAATCCAACATGGCCTTTTTTTCAGTGCAGATGGTAACCAGCAGAATTGAAATGTTTCTTAGTTGCAAGGAAACATTGCCAGAATATATTGATATTATATATATAAATTACCTAACATACAAGTTCAAACTTGTGTGAATGAACCATTAGTTTGTCTGTTAACAGTTGGCAGGAAAAACACCATTTTTCCATTATATACAGTTCAAGCCTTTGTACAGACAGATGAACCTGTGACCTACTCCTCTCAGGCCGAAGGGAGGGCAAACACAACCGTGCACTAAACCAGAGGATGGGAGCAAATGGAAATGCCACTGTGAAGCATTTGTGGTGATATGTTCTTACAGCTGAGGATGAAGGAAACCGGAAAAGACAAACACATCTGTTGTTCCATTGTGTTACATCAAATTGCTTTTATCTGGGAGTGAAGATAGAACAAGATCAACTGGAGCCAGAGGGCTGTCATGCCTTAACGTAAGATCATGAGAGACAAAACTGAAAACTGGAGATTGGAGCTGGAGATTTCTACAGCAAATACCTTTAGTAAACAAGAGCTTTATCACTGAAGACGCACAATAAATGCATAAGCCTAAAATTATAATAATTATAAAACACTTACAGTATTTTTTACATATTTATCTTATTTTATTAATTGTTTAGGGGTTTTTTGCGGTGGAGAAAGTCGTTTTTCCATTCTCAGTAACTTTCTCGGTCAGAAAAGAAATAGGATATGGACCCTCACGCACAATATCGATATTTTTTGGTATATTTAATTGTGAGCATTTTGTAGACAGACATTATGTCTCCCCTTGACAACTTGGTATGATAAGGTAAATAATAAACTGAAGGCTAAACAAATGACGTGTCATTTGTTATGTGCATTTGATGTCCTAAATCCTGGAGCTTTTCATGATTCCCTCTGCTAGATATCGCCATCAGGTCAAAATGAGGCCCATTACTGCTTTGATACACTTCAGTCAGATTTTAAGGCAACTGCAGCACAGAGTCGAGTCTTCCATGATACTAGTGCTCCTGTGCTTTTAGATTAGAGGCACTTTTACTTCTAAATCTGGGCTGCTCTTTCTGTAACGAAACATTGCTGGACCACAGGGTTTGTAGTTGTCCCTGGGAACCATAATTCATAACGCATGTCCTTGACCTGTGATTCTTTTGTGACCTTCGCATCAAACCCCCATCTGCTTCCGTTTAACCTGTTCCCATGTGTCTGAATAAGTGACGCATCCAGTGGCTCAGGAAGGCCGGCAAGTTGATCCCTGGTTGCCTCCTCGGGCAAGATACTGAACCCTGCCCCCCCCCACCCCACCCCACCCCCCCATAAATCTTCAATTGGAGGTGGCAAGACATGCAAGACTACTAGAACCCTGATATCTCAGATACCTTAGATCAGGGGTGTCAAACAGAAGACCAGGGAGGACAGAATCAGCCCTGCAAAGACTCTAATCCAGCCCACTGGACAGCTTTGGAAAATGTGGAAGCGGGCATACGTTTTCTTTCACTTACTACAGCTGCATTTCTTTATCGTGTAGGAAACACTGAGACATACTGCTGAAATTGCACTTCTTCTTGTATTAAGATATCTCAGGGATTAAATGTGCAGTTAAACTTCTTTACACTGACAGAAAGATCATAGCAGGCTGTCTTTGATGTCAAATCAGTTTGACATCCCTGCCTTAGATCAACGGGGTGTGGACTTTTAGTGAGTCCAAGAGCAAAAAGAATGCACGGGGAGAAGCTGCTAGTCATTATGCAGCACTACACTGCATAATCATACAGCATTCATCTGTTAAATGGTCTTAGTAATGCTCATGTTTTATGCTGTTTTCACACATCAGTAGGGTCATATTGTGGGGTGCAGTAACTTTTGCAGACTCTGAGGGGAGCGCTGTTTGTAAAACACGTACTTGGCATTCATAGGACAGAGGTTAAAATGTAATGCTCTGCTCAAGGAGTGAGGCATTGTCCTGTAAAACAAACCTTAACATTACTGTGACACAACCCTGCTAAATTGGCCAAACACATATTCAAAATTGCTTTGTGTAGTTAAAAATTACTTCTACTAAATATGGGGGGGGGGGAATGCAACCAAAAAATGAAAGAAGAGAACTCAGGTACTTTGAAAAAGCAATAAAATGCCTAGAGACACTGTATTCACGCTGAGAAAAAAGCACAAGCACACAGAGATACAGAGCTCTTCTTACATGATCCACTCTATCTCCAGTGCCTGGACCTGGATTTTTATGCTCAGTTTTTGGTCATTATGTAGTATCGCAGTTGCACTCATGATCATTTTAGACTATGTGAGTATTATAACCTGTCGTGTAGTGGTTTTGGCATCCAATAAGCCTTTAAAACCAAGCCGCATGAAAATCCTACAATAATTAGAGTTTGATCCATTAGTCTTTAAAAGCGACATATGTTTTTTAATGTTATGTCATTTATGTGCAAAGGGAGCCAGTGGAACACTAAACACAATAATGTCAGCAAGGACACATTTCTTAGTACCCCTCATTTACGAATGAATATTGCGAGAAACAAACCTGGAGGGATCGTCCTCCTTCGAGAAGCTCCCTTTTACCTCGATGCTGTTCATCTTATTCTCGAATATCCCATAGCTCAGTGTCACCTGCAGATTAGAAAACACATGAGAGTAGGAAGAAGTGCATTTGCTTGGACACCTGTGTATAAAACCGCCTGCTACTACCTGCTGTGGTATGCTTCTCTGGCTGATGAGCAACAGGTTTTCCAGGTGCGAGTGGAATAAAGGACAGTGGACCATGGAGATTCCCAGTCGCTTTTCCACAATAAAGCCCACAGTGCAGTCATCAGGAAGACGGATCTTAGCTGAAGTTCTCATGAACTGGGAACCACTGACATACACAGGGAAAAAGAGCCTTTCTCAATATATTCTCACATAACAGAGTGTGCAATACATCCACATTTACTGTGGGAGAAATTTAGCACCATAAACTGTCCAACTTTTATCTGAAAACATGTGGTTGGGCCCATTGACTGTTTACTGTGCATATTTTACTGCTGACCTTTTCCAAAGAACTATTTTTGATTGGCTCTCTAGCTCTACCTGTAGCCCTGGGCAGCTATTAGTTCCAGCTCTTTGAGAGAAGTTTCAGAGACAGACTGAGAAACCAAAAAGTCAAAACAGATACAGCACCAATTTTGTCAATCAAAAGATTAACAAATTGCTACAAGATAATTTACAGAATGAAAATCATGTTGTAGTTGTTGTAATCAAATTAGCCACTGAGACCATAAACACAGCAATAAATAATTTTGGTGGAAAACCAGTCCTGTTGGTATTTGGAGCAGTAAAAAGTAAGAGGAGATTTATTAAGATCGCAAACTGATTTATTAACATTCGCAACGTGCAATTTACTCTAACTCTGCTGATGTAGCAATGAAAAAGTATCTCTTGTGCTTTGTGTTTGATTTGACAGCATTAAGTGAACTGATGAGGCAATGCAGAGGTTTAAGAGCGTGTGTAGGAATTTCAGTTGACCCCATGGTGTACAGAGCAAAATGACACAAGAACAGAGCAAACGGAGCGATGAAGTTGGCTTTGGAGCTAAAAAAAAAAAATCAGGTCTTAGATGGACATCAGGCAAAGGAAGTGTATTTTGATGTTTGTTTGTTTTTTGATCACGGTGCTGATTGCTTTTATTCGGATCGATGCATTTCCATTAATAAACTTCAAAAACAATGTTTTCTCCAATAAATTTTCACTATACTCCAATGAAACCGTTACAAATTCAGGACCATGGACAGCGCATCCATTTTTCATGAGCTCGTCTGAGCTGTGCTCTAAAACATAACCACAGGTGCATCACAATATGTGAGATATAGATCACAGATACACACATAAAAGATTCCCACATGAGATCTGCAAATCCTTTTCTTTTTTTTTTTAACTAAACAAATCAGAGTAAAATTGTGCTGGTACTGTTGACCTGTTGACACCACCAGTCTGAGAGTATAGAAATAAACCTTTGTTATTTCCAGTTGTTCTGTCTCTTGAAGGGATGTAGTTTATTTTAATGCAAGAATGCTACAGATCACAATGTTTACAGTCTTACATCGGAGTCTGTCAGTTACTGAACATCATCTGTTAATGTGCGACCCTGCTCTAAATAGATTGTCTCTTGGCAGGTGGGGTCATTTTTCTATATTTGTCTATAAAGGGACACGCAACCAGAGAAGTCGCCCCCTGCTGACCGTTAAAAAGAGTGCACATTTAAGGCATTTTAGAATCTGCTTTGCTTTTTCAAACCAGAGGTTTACTTGTGTTAGCATTTATGATTTAATTAGTTTAACATTTGGTGCTTTTTCCATTAAAACTGATGAGATATGTTAAAACAAGTTTATATCATTGAGCATTAATGCAAGTTCCCTACAACAATGTAAAGAACACGAGGTCGTCTAAAACTAGAAAATCTGCACACTTATTAAACAAGAAGCCATTTTTACAAATGTTTAAAACCAGTGAAAAAAAATGCTATAATGAGTAAAAGCCCCAAACATGTTTGGTTTGAATTCATATCAGCATTACATAGATGTAATTGTCTGTGTGCTTGTGTTTTTTTTCCTCACTGTCTTATCATCATTGTCCCTATAAAGCACACACACACACACACACACACAAATTGTAAATACCTGGCCCACGGAGCCATCTTCTCTGCCAGTCTTCGACTCAGGCAGAAGCCTGCTCCACCTGTTGCAAACCAGAACTGCACCTCCCTCTGATAGACAACACACAGAAATTATTAAGAGATACCGTATAAAAATAATCACAAACTAATAAAGACTGGACTGGGTGTCATATGAGAAAAAATGCGGTTCCAGTGGAGATATACCACAGTTTCAAACCATAAAGGAAACAAAAACTCCAGCTCGATTTTTGCTGCAACATGTTGTGACAGTACAGTAGACAGAACAGTCACTGAAGCGCTGCACTATTCCTGCTGTGGTAAAATGTGCTTATTAACCGTTGTAAAGTACTATGTGAAATATTAGTGCTCTGCAGAGGGTGCAACTCTGGCTGTGAAATGTCACTCAAATGTTTCCAAGGAAAAACTCCTTTTAGCCGCTTCAGACTCACAGTAGATGCTGTTTCCTCAAAAAGCTGTTTAAAACACATTTTCTGTGCTTTGAATGAACTATTTACAGATACAGATACAGATACATTTCCAATATACATCTACCAACTTAACCCTTTATATGGCAGTTGTTGTTACCGAGTGTTATTTGAGCATGTTGCAGAACTTTTCTTTTTACTTGTGTGACTTTTTTCAAACTTTTTTTAAGATCAACACTCACTGCTTGGGGTTTGCATTTTTCTAAACAGTGTGTATACATAGACTATAGGGAAAAAACACACATTGTCAGTTTTCACAAATATAACACAAAATGAAAGCGCAGCGCTGTCACAGGAACCTGCTTCACTGTACTTGGTAAAGCTGCTGTAACATAGTAATGATGTCCACTAAGATAATGCTGGTCATTGTCATTTTAGTCATTATCCAGCCAACTCTGAAGGAAAACAGTGAAGTGTAGATCTACTGAAAAAACATATATTGGCATAGAAATAAAAAAAATATATATATAAAAAATAGCATTGCACCTGGTGTGGGTGCCCCTTATAATTGCATGTAGGTAATTCAATCAAAACTAAATAAATTACAATACTGAATTACTATCTTAATTTTAGCAGTAGTAAGACTGACAATAAACCCCAATAAATGCCATTTATTTATTATAAACCTGCTATGATGTCATAAAGCAAACAAAATCAAATATTTCACAGTTTCTAGCCAGAAAAAAAAGGTGAAATGTGTAAAAGTGGGTTAAATTTTTATCATTGGATAACTGTCTGTATGAAGCTTTGACAAAATCCATTTTACTATGAATACTACTGTCCTATGTTTATAATAGGGTGTGTTTTAGAACACAATATGGCTCACCTGGTGCTAAAAACTACAAAGTAACCATCAGTAGTGAACGTTTTTTAGGTGAACGTTGTGAAAAGTAAATATGGTGACATCATTATTATGCCACAAATTTCACTAATCTATACTTTCTAGAAATCCAACACAAACAACATCTAACTCAACATCTAAAGCAACTTTTGAACTATATAATGCTTCGCTCTTATCGACTTATCAGTTTGGGCATTATGAGCCCAACTGTAGGAGCAGGTAAGTGCGAAGGACCCGATTTCATGAATTCTGGAAGAACACTGAAAATTACAATTCTCCAGATCATCACTGATTGATTAGACACACTGTTGCAGCAGGCAGTCCATTTAAGGTACCAAATATTATTCATGGCCCAATAAAGAGCTAAAGCCTTTAAGAGCTTTGGTTGTGTTAACTCTTTTAAATTATGTTTACTTTTGTTACACACATATAGAAACTCACACCAACAGACATGTGTTTACATATACTCATCTGGGAATACAGAACACAAAAAATACAACACAAGCTCACACTGAATGTTATAAATATTTGCCACCATTTCACAGACACACAATACCTCTGCTATATCAGAGGAAATCAGAAGTGGAAAAGGGCCTCTATGACTGAACCTAAGTGTTCACGGTTTCTCTTTCAGGCGCGTATTAACTGCTCTGGTTTCCAGTCTGTTATGAATAGTACATCTTTATCTTCTAACTTTGAGCCATTTCTCAAGCAACTATTGTGTTTTTCCTTCTCCTGTTGCTTAAATTGCTCAGTTGATATTTTGCCGGGATAAATGTGCTGCCTTGTTTTCCTGTTTGTCACAGCAGGCAGATAAAGAATTTAACTCATAGAGCGAGTGTAATTGCACAGCTAATCGGGAGCTTGGAAGATTTCTTTCCCTTTCTGTTCTTCATTCTTCTCTTTTTACCTCCTGTTCACTAATTTTCTTGTAAAATTTAACATGTGAAAAATGTACTTGTCCTTCCTTCCTTCACTTTACTTTAATTTCCTCCTTCCTGTACATCTCTTCAAATAAACTTCTCTTCCTTTTTACTATTTCTCTGTTTTTTATCTCTTTCCCTTCCTTTTTACTTTCCATTCCTTCCCACTCCATTCCTTTCTTTTCCTCCTTCCTCCGATCACTATCCTTCCCGTTTCACTATAGTGACAGGAAATCGGAAAAAACTAGGCAGCAAGATGTAAGAAAATGAGATGAGGAGACAGAGAGGAGCCTGACATCGCCTTTTTTTTTGTTTTCACTAAAGGGAACAGAAAGAAGGAAGGAAGAAGGGAAGAGAGAGAAAAAGCAAAGCAAAGATTAATAAAGATCTATTCTTCCCTGCAAATGGCTGCAATCAGAGCAGAGAATGTGACACGAGGGAGACGGAGAGAGTCATTTCAAGAAACGAATGAGAGAGACTGTAAAGTGCAAGAGGGAAGCAGAGAGAGACAGAGCACGACACCCTATTCAGAGAGCATGCTGGAGTCGGGATGCTCTTTAACTCAATAGCAGCATTAATTCTGTAAACTCAATAACACACATGCACACCAATGTAGGCGCACGTGCGCCGCACACACTCATGCACACACACGAGGACATGTGTATTCAGAAGAAGATGCTGCTGACCTCAGGGGGAGCCCCTGCAGCAGTGGAGAGTGAAAATGAAGAAAACAGAAGGGATGGTATGGATTTTGAATGGCAGCAGTTAACCTGACTTGGGTGAAACTTGACATAAAACCGATAGGAGCAGCTTCAGCTTTGTTTTACTGTTTAATGGTGCCTGCAGAAGACCAGCAAAGCCAAAGATCAAAAAGAAGAGAAAGAAGAGAAGCATGATGGATAGACAAACGAAGGAAAGGAGGGGAAAAGGAAAATGACCATCAGAAAAGAGGGTTTTTTTCATAAGCTCCTTGTGTAAATTACATGTGATCTAAAGACTCCAGCAGTCCTTGACAGGGACGGTGTCCTCTGACATCAGCTGCTCTCTCTGCTGTGTGAGCAGGAGGGAAAACCCTGGCTGCTTTCATTCATCTCATTTTTAGTTTTCCCTCTTGATATTGGAAATCTTCACTCTGTGGTGACCCATCCTCTTACCTTTACAGCAGCAATATTTTTTCATCTCATCTCTAGGATTTGTTACTCATTCTATAATCAGCACCACTGACATGCATAATGCTAACAACTTACTTTATGTACCATAAAAATAAAATGTTGCCATGGTAATGATCATGGTAAGAGATATGTCATGATGACCTTTCTAGATGTCTTCTCTAAGTTCCCCTCACTGAGCACACAGGACAAACTTATGTTTAATGTGCTGATGCATCACAGTGATCTGAACTCTGTCACCTTTTGACATTGAGTCTAATAACTGAACTGAATTAGTCATTAATTCAGCTGAAATTTGAGGACTGAATGTCGTACTTGGTTCCTGTAGTGCTAACTACCTGCTATAGCATTAATTGCTAATTGTTTGTTGGCTCTAAGGAAACAGTGGGACAGCTTATGTGGAGGAATAGAGAGTGAAGACACCAGCATGAAGAGAAACATATATGTGTATATATATGCAGGTTTTACACTCATGTTTTCACTAACCACGTGAAAATTAATGTGACATCAGATCATCCTTCCTGTATGCCTTCCTTCATACAGGAAGGAAAGTGCTTGCTCATAGGGGGTCATATGATTGTTGGGTTTTTCTCTGTATCTATGAAGCACCTTGAGGCGACTTTTGTTGTGATTTGGCGCTATATAAATAAAATTGAATTGAATTGAATTGAACTGTAAGCGAAGCGCCAGTTACAGCAGTCATTTCATGCAGCGCTGTAACATCAGCAGGCAGTCGCATCTATCTAAGCCCGCCGTTAAGGCGCAGGAAGCCGCCGCAGCACTCCCCTGAACAATAGGTGTCACCACACAGAAAACACCGTCGTACACTTGTCTCTTCTGTCCAGCTCCAGGGACGTGGCAAGCAACTGCAAGATATCATATTGCAGATCTACATTTGGTCAGTCAGCTTTTTCCATAAAGGCTTGCCATCTGTGGAACACACTTCCAGCCGAAATCAAATTGATTACAGACATCAGATCCTTTACATTAAAGGTTCAAATCTGGTTAAAGGGAAATCCGAGATGTAGTCATTGGATTGATGATGATTTTAATTTTATTTTAATTTATTGTCTATTAATTGTAATTGTATTTATGATGTAATTTGGTTTTATGAAAATGTATGTTTTATTGTAAAATATATCGATTTTGATTGTAAGCCCAACAAGGGACAATTGTTGAAAATTAGCAATAGCTATGAACTTATGTGCGTTACATCAGTTTCGTATTTTTGTACTTGGACTATGTTAAACTGCACTGTCCCTTTTAAATAAATAAATTCAAATTCAAAAACACCATAAGGCTCCAGTAACACAGGCTTAGAGACTGGGAAAAATGTCTATTCCTAAACTGGTTAGTAAGTGATTGCTGGCAGCCGCAAGGTAAAATGGTTTCAGAGGTACGAGGTGCTGCAATGAATAGTAAATGGACTGATTCTTCTACAGCGCTTTTCTACTCTCCCAGACTTCTCAAAGCGCTCTACACAACATGCCACATTCACCCAATCACACCCATTCTTACAAGCACTTTATCTATACTCAGTGCTATCTAAGTACATTCACACTCCGATGGATGCATCGGAGAGCAACTTGGGGTTAGCTCCTCCTGAGCTACAGCCACCCCCAATGAAAACATCCATGCCATTGATTTGATTGCTAGTAGATTGGCTGGAAGATGCCGGCTTGTCTGAAAGCCTCAGCGCTGTGCACTTTTACTCTGAATACAAACATTCTCTATTTCTGGGTTCATCACACTCACTACTAGTTTGTGAGTGGTTGCAGATATGTAACTTCCAGCATGGGGGACAGTATGCACACAGCGTCAGATGAAAGACGTGAACACAAGCAGAAAAGCACTGAATCACAGCTGACCTTGTTCACATACAGCTACCGGTATAAATGATTTTGTTTTGTTTCATTCGTGTTCATGAGTGGACAGATTCCAGCTGAACAGCTAAAACCCTAAAAGGTCATAACATTTTCGTGGTTCTTTACTCCCTTTTTTAACTTTCCTTTAGTTTTTGTGAGACTCTTCCGTATGAGTAAAGCCAGTTAATGGAAACAGTAGGATGGTATCATTAATTATACTAATGGTTATAGCTCGTGTCTAAAATGATTTTTTTAAGTACAACAAATAAATATGAAGAGAAAGCTGCTGGTATTACTAGCAGGGAGCTCAGTTTGGGCTTTTACACACTAGCAGAAACCCTTTGTTACATCCAAATAGCAATAAGCCTGACCCAATTAAACATGTTAACATGTGATTTCTTGAAATTGGTCCTGTAACCGTTTCCAGTAAGGATCAAAACTGTGAAAATATTTCTGGTGGAGAACGCATTAAAGAGTCGAGCACTCTGTGGGTATTAGTCGAAGCAATTAACCTTTCCAGAAAGAAGCTGTTCACTATCACCGCAAAACAGAGCGAAAAAGGGACACCGTGAAACAAGGACAGAAGGAACGAAAAAAGAATCCATGGAGTGAGAGAGCACAAACCGGAGAAACAGTAGGGTTGATTTAATAACAACAAGCAAGCAAGTGACATAACAGCAAATAAGAAAACATTGAAAACAAAGGAGGAGAGAAGGAAACCAAGATGGAGAAAGATAAAGAATCTCAGGAGGCTCACTGGAAAAATGAAATCTGCGGACGGCCATCCTGCTCTAATCAATGATCATTCCACATTAATAAAATTGAGTTTAGAGTTGCATCATGCTGTGCTACAAAGAGTATTTTTTGAGTGGTTGTCAGTTTCCGTCTTTAAAATGAGATGTACTGAACGTGGAACTGTAACCAAAACCTTCATGTTTTCGTCCCTTTTTGCATATTTAAGAGATTTTTTTTCTTCAGGGTGCAGTTATATGCTCCTCACTAGATCACGACTTCAGCATGTACTTTGCAAAGCTCAGCCAAGTCCTAGTGCTAAGGTTGACTCTGCCAAGAAACCTAAAATACTCATGAGTGGTATCGTACCGTTGCGTTGCCCTCCAGCAGTTCATGAGCAGTGATGGGCTTGTCCAGGCTCGGCTTGCCCACGTAGATGTCACCTTCCTGGGGGAAGGCTGACAGCAGCGAGAGGAGAGCTTCTGGGTTGACGTAGTTATCATCGTCCACATGACAAAACCACCTGAGGAGCGATCGGTGAAAGAAAAGGAAAAATATTCAGTTAAAATGTAACCATGGTGCTGGGTTTATAATAATAGTTTTCTCAGCTTCGCTCCGTTTCTCCTGTTAACATTTGCAATCAGGCGGAAAAAAATCTGAAGACTAATTTTCTTCTTTGTTGCTTCCACTCTTGCAACAGAGAAATGAAAAAAGTCTTACCTAAGTAATGCATCGTGCATCTGTACTTGAAATGGCGATACCTTACACTGACTGGAAGAGGAGAAACGGAAGCGGGATGAAATTCCTCAAACCAAGTGTGATCAATGCTGTAACCCCAAGTCATCTAGTTACCCATATGCATATATTTACTTGTGGTTGGATGCCACAGCAAAAATATGAGATTTTCTTTTAAGTTTGATGTTGACGTATATTTTAGGACTCCATGTGAAAAATAGTTGACCTTTGGGCATATAAATATCCTGAAGCCCTTGCAAGCCTATCTTCATTACAGACATTGAAAAGAAAAAGGTTATGTTGGCACATAGTGCCAGATACTTCATCTAAATAGAGAACTGACAGCCACTTAACCACAAGATTTACAACAGAGACCGAAAAGCATTTGTATGTGCTCGTATCCTGCTGTTTGTGTTTATAGACATCACTGATAGGCTTTACCTCGAGTAACCAACAAACACAGACCCAGAGCTTGACTCAGCGTGTAGTCTTTTAACAGTCTCACCAACTTGTAAATGTGACTGTTAAATTCATGAGATCAGGTGAGAGAACAGAGAGAAAAGACACCTGGAGTCACAGCAGTCTGTAAACTATTCATATCACAGTTTACAAGGTACAGCATGTGAAAAAGAGTTTTTATGGGACTCTGTGCTGTGCAATGAGAAACTAAGTAGTAAGTACTTAGGAATTAAAGCAGTAAGCAGCAGTCAGGTGCTGCTGATCAAGTGCACTTGATTAATTGATCCTCAGCGAGTACGAGCACCTCTATAGAAGCAGAAGGTTTGGCAGTTCGCTGGTGTGGAGCAGACAATACAAACAATTTGAAGTCCATCATTTGTGCAGTGAGAAAAATAATTCACAAACAGAAAACATGCAGCACAGCTGCCAGTCTTCCCTGGAGTCAATGTTTCAGTAAATTTATCCCAAGGTCAAAAAATGCAATTCTCAGAAATATAGCAAAAAAAAAAACAAACAAGCACTACAGCTCAGATGCCACAGGCCTCAGGTACCACGTTCAATGTTAAAGATCACGACAGCACAAACAACCAATGGCTTGTTTGGAAGGGTTGCAATCCCTTTCAATCCCTACTTTTAGGCAGAGTCACAAACTTATTTAAGGAATGTTTTTCATCAGATTTACTTGAAATATTTTTGTGTCCCAATTAGTATTAGAATTAAAGTTATGGCTCTATCCCCACTCATTCAGACAGTGTTCTTCATGAGAAGGATGTCATTGTGGCTCAAGAACGCCTGTGAAGCAAGATATCATGTCCCTTTCAGAGGGAACTTAATCTTTTTGTGGAAGAAGAACATGATGAGGTACATCTGTAATAACTTACTTCAACTTCTAGTTAACTTTTTCAGTTAATGGTAGTTGTTAAGGTCACATGATAAGAGATAAGGTTGTTTGTGTAATGATAACTCTTGGTTATCTTGGCAGATCATTCCATGTGATACTGTCACAAGAGCTCTGGAAAAGCTAGCAAAGAAATGTTGAATTTGGGCATTTTTAATGGGAGAAGATTTAAGATCTTCTCCCATTTTGAAGCTTTTTTCATCTACATTTGTTTTTGTCCTCACAGCTTGAATTGCTCTGTGAGTAATCGAGCTGTTTGATTTTTTCTCTGCCATCTTAATGACTGGACATGATGTCAGAGCCTCATTCCAAACCAAACAGGCTTGCACTGCAACATCAGAGTCCAAATTACAAAGCTGCTGGTACCAAACTGAAGTGCTGCCTTGTTTCCTCTGCCATCCTTATTGCTGCCCAACAACAGAAAAGACTTACTTCCAAACCGAACATCCTCACTTCCCTCTTGAGTGGGACTTGAGTGAAACTGGGGAGGTTTGTAAGTGTGCCTTGGAACCAATTTGAAAACATTTTCACTGCCATTCTAATAATGAACGCCCCCCCCCCATTCACTCCCACCCCAAACACAAGCTGTTAAGTTTCATTCATTTTTCCATAGATCAGTATCAACAGATTGTCAATACTTTATATTGTACAGCAGCATCAAGTAGCGTTGTCTCGTGCATATTCAAGTCCCTAATAAACAAACTTTTCAGTTTCTTGGAAATATTTTAATCCTGTTTTTTTCCTGCTTCTTCTTCTTCTTCTTCTGTGATTACATAATGAACAAAGAGCTAATAAATACAACAGTGACACAAGGGTAGCCTGCACTGTGTGCTAATGCAGTGTTCGAGACAACGCATGAAATTGGAAAAGATGCAGACGAGAGTGTAGGGGATCATACATCATCTTCATTCTGGGCCCATTAAGAGCAGATTGCATTATTTTAGTTTTGCCCCAGTTGAAAGGTGTTATGGATAGCTGACAGTGACTGAAAGGTGTGGATCAAATAAGCTCAGTGAACACAGAGGAGGCTCAACGCTGTCAGACTCAAGCCTCAAACTGAAGCAACCAGGGCACGGTTAATTTATCTGAGAAGTGATAGTGGGTGAATAATTCGTTTGGCAGCTATTGACTGCACATCCATCTAATGATGTTAGCTATTACAGAATGCAGTCATACATTTATCTAACTAATTAAGCAATTTCTGTATATCTGTTTGCCGGTTTTCCATCGATCTCAACATCCCCTTCAAACTTGTGCCATGTGTACTGCTAAGGACACTAGTCAGAGAAACGTAGAATCTGACTGGTTGTTCCCCCCTCCTTTGTCCCCCGGTTTCCCCTCCCTCTCCCCTTCAGCAAGGAGTTAAACAGTCTGATGGCGTGTGGGACAAAGGAGTTTTTAAGTCTGTTGGTCCTTGACTTTGGGAGAAGCAACCTGTCACTGAACAGACTCCTCTGGTTGTTTATGGCCGCGTGCAGAGGATGCCCAGCATTGTTCATAATGTCCAACAGTTTCTTTAATGTCCTCTTCTCTGCAACTGTCACCAGATTATTTGCATTTTTCTGGGTAATTTTGAGTATGTCTTACATTAAGAAATGATGGGAATGTTTTCATTTATTTATTTATTTTCTCCCCGTTTTAATCTGTAGTGGTTCAGCCCAGAACCTATTTGGGCTGCGGCTTAACCGATTAACAAATCAGCCAATACCACCATGTTAAATGTTAACTGGTCAGCTTGCATATTTCCTGAAGGTGTGATTGGTCCACTTGGATTTTTTTCTGTTTCCTGTTTTTTATTTAAACGCAAACTGTTTGACATTTTGCAATGACCCTGATGAAGGCTGAAACGCATTGGTCACTTAATAAAGCTGTTTCCTAATACTTTAAGTGTCGCTGGAGTCTTCACATCATCAAGCATCAGCATGCTGTTTGGGCTTCCCACCTACTGCAGTTGCTAGAATACTGCCAAACAACTGTGCGTAAATTGACTGTTACAGTACCCAAGCCAGAGCCTCCAATTATCAAACCACAAGACATAAATTGCTGTATGTCAGGATATGTCAAGACCTACTTAGTCCCAATTACCTAGATGCCATTTGGGCAAACAGGGTGCTAGTTAAAAGTAACTACTTCAAAACTGTGAGAAAATCAATGTGAAATAACACACTACAAGAGTGCACCGGCTGTCCTTTCTCACCAATACGGTGAAGAAGAAAAAAAGTTATTATGTTTGTCTAATCTATGTCACCTGATGTCTTGGTAGAGTATTTAACAGAGGAGATGAAACAACTCCAGGCCTCGAAAGCAGGTATTCTTCAGGTTTTAGATGTGTCCTTGATCCAACACAGCTGATTTATGTGGTTAAATTACCTCCTCAACATGTCTTGAAGCTCTCCAGAGGCCTGGTAACAAACTAATCATTTGATTCAGGTGTGTTGACCCAGGGTGATATCTAAAACCTGCAGGACACTGGCACTCGAGGCCTGGAGTTGCCTACCCCTGGATTAGAGAATATGGCTTGATACCTTCTGTGAGGCAGAAACCCTCTGTGCTCTTAAGATTAGGCTTTAAACTTTCCTTTTTGATAAAGCATATAGTTAGGGTTGGATCAGGTGACCCTGAACCCTCCCTTAGTTATGCTACAATAGGCCTGGGCTGCTGGGGGCTTCTCACTGTGTATTTCTTCTTCACTTAACTCCTTTCACTGTCTATGTGTTTATGTGCCACTCTGCATTTCCAAAGTGTGTCCTTTGTCCTGTCCTCCTCAACTCACGCCCATCCCTGAGCCTGGTCCTGCTGGAGGTTTCTTCTTGTTAAGAGAACCCACGCAAACACGGGGAGAACATGCAAACTCCACACAGAAAGACCCCGGCCTGATGGTGGAATTGAACTCAGGACCTTCTTGCTGTGTGGCAACAGTGCTAACCAACGTGCCACCGTGCTGCCCAACATTCAGCCCCAACGTTGTCTGAATGTTGGGGCTGTATTATTGTAGGGTCTTTAGTTTACAATATAAAGCACCTGGGGTGATTGTTGTGACTTGACACTATGTAAACAAAAATTAACTGAATTGAACTGAATCAGTGACTTATGAAGAATGTGGAACAGGAGCATATAATAATATCAAGGACATAAGAGTATCTGCATAGGGAATGAAATGTCTGCCTTATTTAAGGAGACAGAACTGTTTAAAGAGCTTCTTGCAACACAAAATGATGAGGCAGAACAGGAGACTACTATCGTTTGCACAGAACTCCCACAGATGCAGATTTGTCCCAAATAAATTAAACAACTCAAAGACAATCTTAGTGTTAAAAACACTAAGAGGAGGAAGGCTCAGACAGACTTATCACAGCAGGTGTAGGGCTGTACTGGCCCACATTCACAGAATGCTACAGGACCAAAGATGATATTTGAGAGGAGGACCAGTGCCGTCTCCTGGCTGAGCACAGACAGACCACATCAGTACTTCAGGCACAAAAGGACATGGAAAATGAAAGTAGCCAGGAGCGCAGGAGAAACTTCCAGGCTCCTACAATCAATTAGAACCCTGAAGGAGAATTTTGGTGCAGAGGAAAAAGCCACAGATGAATGGATGGACAGACTCATTCATTTAAAACAGCAGATGGAAGAAGAAATGAAGGAACCAGAAAAAGGCAAAGAAATTCCTCCTCTTTCAAAGAATTCCAAGAATTTCTAAACAAGTCTGCCCTCCGAACCTAATATTAATAATATTTTTAATTATATTCATTTTATTACAAATGCATAAAAAATAAAAACATAAAAGGCTGTTCTTCATACCTTTACAAGTTGGACAGCACTGCACAGAAAAGGTAGTTAAGATGATCGATTAATGCACAGGTTATGCTTAAATAAATTCCTTTAAAAAAAACTCCTCAAAGATTACTGTTGTAATAAGTGTGACTGTAATAATCCTCACCTCTGTTTATGCCTCTATAACCCTGGAACATAATTTACTTCTTTGATTTCTTGCCGCACTAAGTGCTGCTGTAACGGTCTGATTTCCCCACAGTGATCATTAAAGTTTGCAATCTTAATCTGATCTTTAAAGCCGGTGCAGAGAGGGTGTTAGACAGACCGTAATCGGGCTCACCTCTTGTTTGAGGCCATGAAACCGTCGTACTCTGCAGACATCTTGCAGGACAGAGCCTGCTGACTGTGATCAGACTGGCAGTCTGTTACCACCATGTTATAACCTGGTGACAGAGACAGACAGAGAGAGATGAGGAGATAGAGAAGAGATACTACTGGATGCCATCTGTTTCAAAGCAGTTGCACATGGTTGGGTGTATTGATGATTATACCATTCTGCATGGTACATTATTTTACCATCAGCCATGATCAACCCTGTTTGTGATTGACAAGTGATATTAGAAATGGAGAGAAAATATAAAGATAGAGATGTGTGTGATAGAGAGTGAGGAAACAATATAACAGGGGTGAACAGAAGAAGGAAAAAACTAACAAGCTAACAGCATGAGTAGACAGCTCAGCCTCCACTTAACTTATCTATTTAAGACACTCCACGATATTTAGGACCCAGATTGAAAGGATTCCCTTCAATTTACCCACAGGAGCATTTGTAAAAAAACAGTCACTGATGTAGGGTGATGAGGTCTGGCTTGCAGTCTGCCCAGTTGTCATTTTTACTCGGCAAAACAGACTAGAAATGAGAGGCCAGCTGGAAATCGAAGCACTGTTGAAGTCACAACAAGCATTTACAGAGTTGGTTAAGCCAGGGCTGTGGCTATGGTTTGGGAATTTTAGTGTTTGTGACTAAATAATTGATGAAGTTACTGCTGTTGTGCCACATGAGTAAATGCATGCGCCTCTCTCTGTATGGGCATGCTCATATTCATCCTTCCTAATACTCTTAGGGGAAAAAAAGACTTCCAAAAACACAACTTCAGCTCCTGTGAGGTTATGTTGCATTCATTTTTGGTGACTCTCACAACATCTGGGCACATCTGGATTTATTGCTGCTCGATTAATATCAAAATGTCTGATTTTAATGTAAATTTTCGTTGCAGATTGTTGGAGAGTCCTTTAACTGCCTGCCTGCAGTCTCCCCTTTGTGTCACATGTTTATTGCTGCAGTATGAGCAGTGGTGTTGACAGCGGGTGTTAGTGGCAGACTTTAAAGAGCAGCTCAGGAGCAATAACAAAATATTTCAACAGGGGATGCCTAAGGCAGCTGCCTAGTTATCCTGTAGCCTTGGGTAAGAGTTATGGGTCACTTCATCTCATTCCTGTGTGCACGCCAGTATTAGAAGTCTTCCTGATGTCTGTGGTGTTGCATTTGTGCACTGTGGCATTGTCATCTTGAAACAGAGAATGAGCTTACATATTTAAGGTTGTGTGCGCCAGCATTATCTGAGAAACATCCCATATAAGGAATGGAAGACACATTTGCATGCGCCCACATATATAAATATTCTGATTTAAATCTAAATTTTTGTGTGAATGAGATTCAAGATTGCTGCTTACCTTCTGAAGTTAGGTCCACATCCTCTGTGTCTGTGAAAATGAACGTCTATACAAAAGAAAAAAGGAAATATAAAAGAAGATAAGGAATTAAAAACAGGAGCTTCGATTGGTTATCTGTCTTCTTCTCAACATCTGTAACACATCATCCTGAAGTACTCTCATTAGAGAGCAAGAACACAAACACATCATATACTCACAAGGATCAATGGGATCAATGTGATGGAGCAATGCGACGTGACAAAAACAAGGTTCCCTGCTGTGAGCTAAAACAATGAGTCATTGTACACACACATACACACACAGCATCATGATCCAGAGTGGTCAGAGCAGCACGATATGGCTGAGTCAGTTTCTTCTTTGGCAGACCCCCATATCACTAGATAGATAGATAGATAGATAGATAGATAGATAGATAGATAGATAGATAGATAGATAGATAGATAGATAGATAGATAGATAGATAGATAGATAGAAGAGCAATACTGACATCTAGTGGTGTGAAAATGTCAGCTCTATTGTCACAGCTCGGCTGTCTCAGGGCTGTCACGTAGAGATTGACCAGTTACACTAACAGTCAATGTAAAATCAGCTATTAGCCTAGCATGCATGTCTTTGGACTGTGAGAGGAAGCTGGAGTACTTACAGAGAACCCACACAGGCACGGGGAGAACATGCAAAACTCCACCCAGAAAGGCCCCAGCTGGAAAGGGCCTGACATTCTCATTGTAAGTGATGGTGCCACCCACTGCACCAATATGCAACCTGTTTTTTCTTTCCTTCTTTTCCTCATTATTTACAATTTTACAAAACACCACAATGCAGAAATGCTCAGATATAAGCAAAGTTGCAACTTTTCTTTTGCTCTGCTTTTGGTTGAGCCACAGTGAGTGTCTCTGGGGAAACTATATTCAGCACCTCCGTTATTTCACCAGGAGCCTCATTTGCCTTTTTGTTTCCTTTTTGTCTTTTAACTGTTGTCACTCCTACAGAAAGACGTCAGACACTGAAAACACTGCACTCTTCAGTATTTATTCTTTTGCTTAGGGTGTGCAGGCTTCTCTTGTTCAACACTGTTACTGCTTCCATCATTCCTCTACCACGCTCTCTCGTGGAGGTGCAGCACTATGTAGATTGCAGTTGCACTAATACATGTACACACAGTATGAAGCAGTTAATATGAACATACACCATTGTAATAATAATAATTGCTTGTTATAATGTAATTAATTAGCAAAAATGTTACAAAATCGGAATAATATTGTATTATGATCATATCGGATGATGTCTGGTAAGTCCCACTTCTAGTTAGTGAAGGCAGGGAGTTGTGAAGGAAGTGTAAAATGTGAACGAGAGCTCCAAAATTAATCCAGTAAGTTAACTTTCAGTCTATAAAATTGTGTAAGCTTCCAGGGAAATGCCATACTAGTGTTAATTTGAGGTAACTGTGCAAATTCATGTGTTTAAAAATGGCAGGCTCACTGTCTGACCGTTTTACTAGCTGTGATTATGTGTATTTTTCTCTGTATTTACATTAAAGTGAGTTTCCATAATATCCTCTCTGCTGCATTCAAAGAGAAAGGCTTCATCTATTCTTAAGTACACTGTTTTATTATAGCATCCCAGTCCATCAATCAAATTATAATATTCTCTATTCCTCTCGCTCTCCCGTTCTCCCTTGAAGTGACATCAAACAGCCTCTAAATCATTACTTTGGTCATTTTAATACAGCTGGAGTTCTATCGCCCCCTCACTAGTTCTCCCAAAGGCCTTTTTTAACCTTTTTTCATCCCTTCCTGTCATCTCTCCATCACTGAAGCAGGAGAAGGAGGAGTAATGAGATACCAGGATCAATCCTCCCCCCCGCTATCATCACGACAACCACCACCACCTACGCCACTAAATCCTCCAGAGAAAATTTTGCCATTACAATTAGTTTCCCCACCTCTGGCCATAACTCAAACTAAAGCACCTGCACTGAAATCAGTCAGCCTGGGACGAGGAACGAAAACGACATAGCGTGCAGTTGGAGCGGCTCGTAAACAGAGTTTGCAGGGACGTTTCACTGAGGTCAGGTGGGAATGCATAAATCTGAACTTGTTTTTCACACTCTTAAAGGGCTATTAAGTAAGATTTGTACCACCCCATAACACAAAATGACTGCAATATATCTTAATAAGGGCTCTGATCAATATTTCAGTGATTCCTTTGTAGTATGATGATGATAATCTGGCTTCTGAATCGGACATTTGGATGCTCAGTCTGTTTAACTGTGGCACTCTGAGAAGCTTGAATGGGAAATTTGTTGAGAGTAGAAGGGGGCAAAATCATTCTATAATTGTTATGGCCAAACTGACGCTGATACCAATGGCAGTTTTTGGGGATTAAGAAAAAATCTGAAATTATGAAACCAGGCACAGGGTCACACAGCTAGCCTTCAAAATCTAAATGAAATTGTTAAATTAAATTAAGATTTATGCCACATGCAATAACTATTTATTAACAATGGTGAATGGGTGAATGAGACGAGTTGTGTAAAGCGTTTTGAGTGCTCTGGTACAGTAAAAAAGCACAAAATAAGAACCAATCCATTTACTATTTAACATAGCAGAAACACAACCAGGAGACATAACGTGGACACAAACCACTTTAGCCACAAGTGGATGGATATGTTGTTATTCAACAAGTAACAACAATGTAAATGCCTCTGAATCCAGTAATAACATATGAGATACAGTATGTCGAGGTGCTGTTATTAGCAGTGTACTGATTCTAGTAATTATGCTATGCAAGGCTACTAGCTTAATTCTTCAATCCTTTTGCCCCATCCACACTTTGAAGTTGACAGTTGGACACCAGTGGACGTTACTACAAAAATGACTACACTACTACAAAGTTTAACACCTTTCTTTGGTTGTAACATTGTTGCTACTCACTTCCTGTGTGGATGCAGCCTTACACTTGACATGAGACTGGTAACATTCTCGCATGCTGACTAACCGAAATAACAAAACCAAGAATAAATTGCAGTTAAAACGTGCACAATATATAACCTGAACCACAGATCTGATAGCTTTATCAGTGAACTTAGTTTCAGGTATAAAACACTGAATCTCCATTAACAATTTAGAGTTGTAAGGTGAAATACCAATGATTTACTAAAACTAGTCTATAAGATGGCAACTGTCAAGGAACAACACACAGTGTAGCACTTTGTATCTATTACAGCATAGTTAATTATTTTTTATGACCGTGTGTCTGAATAATGCGCTACAAAAAAGGCACTCAATGTTTAATAGAAATAACAGAAGTCAAACATATCAAATGTTAAAAATCCTCATTTCTGTTGGATTAAAATGGTTTAAAATGTGATTTAAACATTTATAAAATAAAGAGACAGGGGCATGTTTACCACTGTGTTGCATCACTTCTTCTTTTGACAATCTGCAAGTTTGGGACCTGAGATGATGATTTGTTGTAGCTTTTAAAATGAGATGCTCTCCTGTTTTTGGTTTATACTACAATGCATGCTGCTCAGTAGTTAGGGGCATTCTTGTTTCATAATCCTTCATATACTGAGATATATCTTAAAAGCAGGAAATTTAGTACCATAACACTTGTGCTTTGATGATATATTTTCTTCAACATTTATACTCCTGAAAAACTCCACCTTTCTACATTGCTCATTTTACAGTGTAACAACTATTCGAAAACTTTTTTGACGGTTTGCTTTAAATTTTTAATGAGATAATTCTTCTCTGTGCATCACTCCAGATCAAACTTTCCACTCTGAATGTGAAATATCTCAGCTTCTACTGGATACATAGCCATAGAGTACACAGGAACAAAACATTTTACAGTTTTTTACAGACGCTAGGACACATTTCTCAATACTTAGGTCACTTTTGCAAAACTCCTCACACAGTGAGCACAACAGAAGTCTATGTGGGCTAAACTGAGGATCAGTTATCATTGTTTTGGCACAAAATGCATTCAATGACTACATCTCTCAAATTTCATGAATTATTTTCTCACTCAGACACAACAACTGCCAAAAATCTTTGTACGTACAGGACATTTTGCATGTGCTTACATACTGTTTTCAAAACTGTTAAACTTATGGCCAAAACAATAACACAATGCAAAACTTGAAAAGACAGCAAAATCCAACAGCAATATTTTATTGAAACATATTTTAAATCTAAAAATGCAGTTTAACCAGCCACAGCTGATTCTCATTGTAGATGAACATCTACACAGGTGTTACTCCTTCAATTTTTCAACTCCTTCAATTCTGGCATGCCAGAAGATTCTTTCCTAGGTGTATTGCCCTAGATGACATAAGATGTGATGTGGATGAGAACCTGTGGCCAAATGGAGAAGACCGAGTAGATTAGCATTACTATTGTATGTGTATCAGTGGATGGTGTGTATACAAATTCTTGTATTTTGGGATTACTTAGTGCAAAAAAATAAAAATACATAAACAAATATTAACGAATTCTGCATGATGTCTGATTCATTCCAGTAACATATATTGAAATTATAAACAGAGATGTGTCCTTGTTTTACACAAGAAAACACTGTGTAATGCTACATGTTGTTAGTGTTTTTTAGGTCATTGTTTTGTGGGTGACAAAGTGTGTTTGTCGGCTGTCAACCTTTGCTAGTGTTCTGGAAGAATGAGTTTATTTGAGACCTGAATGAAGTGTTTTGGTAGTTGTAGTGCATTTTGAATGTGAAATGAACTGCTTTGCCAAGCTGACGGTCAGTTAGGAGGATTGTGTGAAGTGTTTTGCAAAAGTGACCTAAGTATTGGGAAATGTGTCCTAGCGTCTGTAAAAAACTGTAATATTAGCCATTTCTCCATCCACTTATATCTGTTTCCACCTCTGAGATCATTTCTGTTGTTGGTGCTGAAAGATGTGATAGAATTTTTTGAAGATCCGAAGCTAGACTGAGGCCAAGATCATATTAGGGATTATCACAATGTATTTACTGTTTTAGGGCTTCCAACAAGCTGTTGCCAGCTGCTGTCACGGAGACAGTTTCTGTCTGCTTCCAGGTCTAAGCAGATTAGCTTCAATATTTTGTGGAAGCTGCTGCCAAGCTGGTTGACTTTTCACCCCAGGTGTGTGTGTGTGTGTGTGTGTGTGTGTGTGTGTGTGTGTGTGTGTGTGTGTGTGCATGTGTGTGTGTGTGTGTGTGTGTTGAGTGTATGGGGTTCATTCTGTTCTGCAATCAGCCCTACACTTCCTTTTCTATGACCAGCTTCCGTTTTAGTATTGTTAACAGAGTCACTACACGGCGGCTGCTTCCCCTCGGCTGAGACAGCCTGCCTGCGCAGCTTCCTGTGTATGCGTCTGTATGTTTTCATCTACCACTGGGTGTGTAGTTGCATTTTTGTGCCATTGGTAGCTATAGATATACATATATATAGAGATGAAGATAAAATAAACTATAGGGCCTGTGTGTGTTGTGTGTGTGTGTGTGTGTGCTGTGTGTGTGTGTGTGTGTGTGTGTGTGTGTGTGTGTGTGTGTGTGTGTGTGTGTGTGTGACTGTGTGCAGGCACTACCATCGACAAACGCTAAAGCAACATTTTGTTTTGTGTTTGCAAAGAGAAAGAGGAAGAGTATAAACCAAGGCGTCTTTAAAAATGTCTTTCAGCACTCCGAGATGTGAAAAGAAAAGAAGCTAACAGAAATGTGCTTCCTCAGCTCTTTCATCTGGTGTCAAAAAGGAAATGAACTCTGTATGTACACTCTGTACACTGTATGTGTGTATTTAAATAGAAGAATCCTGGAATTTTAAATAGTGAAACTGCTCACTGACTTGCATATTTGACAGCACTGACACACAAACAGGCACAGTGGTCAATGAAAACCTCTAAGCCGATACAAGCGACTCAGAGTAACTTGGGTTGTTTCCAGAACCTAAAGGAAGTCTGATTTTAAAGGTCAGGTTAAGACAACTCAAACATCTTTAGGCTGATGGCACTGAAGTATAAGATAGATATGTTCCTGAAAAAATAAATATATTGTATTGTATACATGCCAGTAACTAGTTTTCTAAGTATAGTAACAGAAATTACCCAGATGAAGGAAAAGGGTGAAAAAAAATATCCCAAACCCCTTTGAAATTCTGCACCACAAGTACCACCACTGTTGTATGTTCAAAATGTTGGATGAGCTGTAGCAAAAGACTTTTAAGCTGAATACCCAATACCTCACAGATCAGGCTTTCTAACAGGTTTGACACTCTATGCCAATATTTAAAAATAGACCCTTACATAGTCGTGAAGTGAGACGTGCAGACTGTAAAACCAAAACAGAACTGATTTCTTTATGTTACTCTCTGTTTGTTTGGGGTGTTTTTCTTCATGCTAGTGGGACAAGACTAGCATGAAGTGATAAACAAAAGAAACTAAATTTAACTTTAATGAGCCATCAGACCTGCAGCACCAGAGCAGAAAGGAAGTGAGTGTTTTCACTTCATCTTTAGAGTCATGGCACATGGTTTGACAGATCACATGTTTACTTTTTTCTTCTTTGTTTTGCCTGAAATATTTCTAAGAAATTAAACTCTTGAGCTTTACGTGTTATATCAGTTTCATTCTGTCATACCATTATAGGATTAATAAATGCATTGGAGTTCCTCTTTTATCTGTTTTGTTCACGGGTTCGGTTAAATCAACAGCTTCCTGTGATTGCGTAAATATTTTTAAACGAATGTTCTACTAAATATAGGAGAGAGTTTAAATCTTTTTTAAAAATCTGGTGGTTTGCTTGAATCAGGAGCTGCTGTGTGATGAGAAGAGTAAGATGTTTCAGGAAACAGACATCACACTCACGTGCGCTTTGGTTCTGGAGATCCAGGTCTCCAAAAGAAGCGCGAGGCGCGTCTTGTGGAACCTCCCGGTGGTTTTCACAGCTATGTAGACGTCCTCCACCTTCAGTTCGGGCTGGCTGACATGTGCGTCCTCGGGCACCGAGCGACCTCCATCGGCCAATGCTGTTTCGCCGCTGCTTCTGGTACTTTTCGCCGGGTTCTGCGCGTCCCTGACCAGGAAGGTAGCCTGCTGGATGGTCCGGTGGTGGATCGCACCGGGTGATGGATGGTGAACCACTATAACTTTGGGAAGGCTGCTGGTTCGAAGCTGAAAATCCACGTAGAGAATGATGAAGAAGGTGAAAATTAAGACAAGCAACCTCCGGCGTATCCATCTGTTACGCATGGTAAAGCAAAATAAATTTTAAAAAAGAATCTCAGTTAAATGTTGTAGGTCATTTAAAACGTGCTCTTAGGCGCCTTATTTAAAATCAACGTCATTTTTTTTAAGTTCTGGGTTAATTTCGTAACGGGTCCTCCATCACTTCTTCGTCTTCCTCCTTTTTTACAGTTCCTGAATGGCCCAATTAACTGATAATTCTCACAAGTGCAGCTTCAGTTTCAGAGTCGTGTCAGTCACACACACGATCAGGGTCTAAACTCGTGTCTGCTGTGATCACATAGGCAAAAACTCGCATTTCCTCTCATTTTGTGCAAAAAGCCAGAAGCGCAAAGATGTATTTGACTTTCCACTTGCAGCTCTGCGCTGTCGCCACTGTCAAGCTACAAGGAACCAGGTAATAATATTTCCACCCGCCGCTGTCAAAATAAAGCACATCCGGTGAGGATCTGCATAGCAGCTTAAACATGCCTCATATCAGGGGTACAAGACACAGCAGGATATCACGACATATATACTTGACATTTACTTTGCTTTTTGAACCCCTGTTTCTCTTGTAGGTGTACTTCAAAATGCAAAAAAAAAGTTTATATTTTGAGGCAACGCAAATAACAGCAAAGTGGAAAAGAAAGTTTAAAGATTTTTTTTAAATTCCTTAAAATGACAACATAGCTTTTTGTCATTTACAAACATTCAGACTCTTCAGAAAGTCTCTATATGTGTATGAAAATGAGCTTCCTGTCAGCAAACAGTAGGCAAGACTGTCAGGACTGACATTCACAAAAGAACAATGATCTGCATCTATTATAGAACACAGCAGGAAGCTGTGCTTCAAGAACAGGGGTTCTTGAAGCTCAGGGCTTGACAAGCAGCAACCAGGAGTGAGCCGGTGCATACCTGGATGCCCATTCCCGGACACAAAGAACCACCCATGTCTGAGGGTGTCTGCCACTGACAGGGGGAGTGGTGGGGGGAGATAGGCCTCCATACCATGGAGGGCCTGAAAGGTGGCATCTGATACCCGACCTGACATATAGACACAGACAAACAGGCACACACAGATACAAACATCCATTCCCACCCTCATTCACTCATATGCAATTATTCAGCTGTCACCCAACGTGGAGACAGACATAAAGAGACACTGTACACACAATCACCCAAGCGTACTCTAAGCCCCAGGTGTAGGTACCCTTGCTCCTGGAGGGGGAAACTGCACCCAGACCCAGGTAGTGTTACCCTTTTCCCTGGGGTGGAGAGAAGCTGTGCCAGCTCCTGCGCTGACCCAAGTAGACACCTCCATACTCTGCAACCCACCAGGGAAAGGGGGCCCATGCCCATCCGGGGCCCAGTTCAGCAGCGCCGCCCGGCCCCACAGAGCCCGGGACAGCCCACCCGACCCCACCACAGAGAAAACTGCACCCACCCCATCATCCACTCGTCCTTCAGACTACGCAAAACAATAAACACCCAGGCTGAGTTCTTCCTCCACCTCTCCTATATCTCCCCCATCTCCACCACAAAATGCTTTTGTTTTTTACGATTGGTCCATGGTAAAACAAAATTTTTATTTTATTTTTTAAAAAAGGACATTTTCTGTGAATTAACTCAAACTTTCTGCTTTAAGCACACTATGACCATGAGCTACAGAGCTATGTTTTCTGTAATTTTCCACATTTATATTTTACAGTTTACACCCAAAGATTTATGTTGACACATTTCTTTCGATTACTACATCACTACATTTATTTAGTGTGTGAAAAAACAAAATACTGTTATACCATCACATCTTTTTCTCATATTAAAGCATCTCAACTAAATGTGTAGTTGAAGTCCCTTTCACACTAGAGCAGTTTCACTACTCCAGCACACTAAACAGGCTGTATGTGGCCCCACGATGTAAAATGAATTTAAGTTACCTGGTTTAAGAATTAACCCAGCTGATCCTGAGCGTGTTATGGACTTCTGAAGCAGTTTTTATTGCAATCCAAACTGTGAAGACAGTTCACTGCTGACAATAAATGTTTACTTGTCATATCACTCTGTATACAGCTGACGCATGATGTAATCAGTTTTCCTCACCGGTTGTAGAGTTAACTGTGTCGTAGATTTCCTTTTAAAGGGATGAAGATGCCATTTTTGACCATTTTGTTTGCCTTATATCAAACAAAATGGTATAAGGCTCTGATAAGCTGATATACACTCTGATAAGGCCATATCAGAGTGTATATTAATGTAACTGTGTAATTCAAAAGGCAGGAATAGTATCACACCAAAAAAAGCTCTTAGCATTCCTCATTTCCAACTATTATTTAGGGTTAGGGCTTGGTTGTGTTTTAGCTGCATGAAAAACGAACACATTTTCAGAAACTAGAAGCAGATTTGCAAAGAATCTAATTTACTGTCCATGTATCTCTAAGCTTTTGCTGCAACTAATCTAATCTAATTCAAACATTTGATACATTTGAAGGATAAAGCTTTATTTGAAATAATTTTTTATCTGTTGTGAATCTTCTTCACCTGATCTTTTTTGGGCCATGTCCTATATTTTTCTGAAGCAGAATCGAAACAAAACAAAACAAGATGTTCACTTTTGTTTTTGGAGAGGAACCATCAATCTCTGGGTCTAAGCTGATAGTGTGCTGTTTCCTGGGCTGCTCTCTCTGGAGACTGTCGCCAAAGAGGGAAAGGTTGATACAATTAATTCACCTCAGACCCTCATCGCCACCTTTGTTTATTTGTCCTTTCTCAGCGTTCTCACCTTACATCCATCCCTCCAACCCCCCTCCCTTCTCTCAGTCTCTCTCTCTCTCTCTCTCGCTCCCCTCTTCTACTGACCACCTGTTTTCCTTTTCCCCACTGCTACCCGACGCAGAGAGGACCAGCCCACCCCCCCAACCCACTCCTCCTGGTCCCGCAGGTAAACCAGAGACGCCCAAGGCACACCCTGGCCAGGAAAGACCCAGGATCGCCTTACGGCCTAGCTGAAAAGTGCTCTTTCTAAGTAAGTACATCGCGGCCCCACTTTGAACAAAGAGCCAGGGGAGTCAAGGGACCAGACCCTCTTTCAGGGCTTTGTCTCTCTGCCTGCTCTGAGCTCAGAGTCAGACACTGACTTGGACTGAACTCAAGAATTCAGATTGGAGAAAAAAAATCACAAACATGCAGGCAAGAAAGTTTAAAGAACTAAGAAAGAGTCTTTAGAGGCCAGGCATTAATTTTACATTTTAATTAATCTGGACATCAGATTCGAAATTCAGGTTTCTAAATACGAAGATTTTAATGGTTGTTTAACAGCTACTGAAACAAATGAAGGATAAATAAAAATTGGAAAATGACAGCACATCACTGAAGAGGAAGCTTTACTAAGGCAGCTATTTCTGTCCTAATGTGGATAGCCAGAAGTTCCCCACATATCAGTGCTTTTAACTAGCTTACAGAGCTAATCTAAGGTCCCACTAACAAACAAAACCCTGCAAAGGGAACCACTTAACACTAGAGGCAGGTAAAATGACCTGACATGTGTGTGTGTG
>NW_024583265.1:31118-37862 GCF_018398535.1 Haplochromis burtoni | reverse complement strand
TGTGTGTGTGTGTGTGTGTGTGTGTGTGTGTGTGTGTGTGTGTGTGTGTGTGTGCGTGTGCAGAGCTTAAGTACCTGAAAAACCCTCTCTCTTAACCTTCAGACTGCTGCTGAACTGCTGCTGACATTCAGTTCAAAATTAAAAAACAGTCACATTGCAGACAACATTCAACTAACTGCCAGCGTCTTCTTTTTTTTTATAATGACACAATAAAGCCACACTGTTTCTGGTTAATTTAATCATGATACATTACAATAACGAAGCATGTAAAAGTCATGTGCACTTTCACTATAACTCAGGTATTATCCATCTATTGTGTAACTTATGGAAACAAATAAATATGTTATAACTTATAGTTATAGCATATTCATAACATACCTTAATACCGTGTACATTGAAACATACCCATAATAGACCCATTTCTGTAATATATCTATATACCTATATTATTGCTAAAATATATTTTGTAATATATCTAAATTATGGCTAAAGCACTTCTGGATGGATGCAAACTGCATTTTGTTGCCTTCTACTTGTGACATGTGCAATGACAATAAAGTTGAATTCTATTCTATTCTATTCAAATGCACACTCAGATATAAATATGCTCTCAGATAGTAAATATGTTCATTTTATTATCTGGCACTGACTTCAATACATGGTGCCTGACAGATGTGTAAGATCAGTGCCACACATCTATTACCATTTGTAATTTGCATTACCATATTTAGGTATTAAGAAATATTTTTAAAAAGAGAAGATTTAGTGAATTTCTGTGAAAAAATAAGCAGTGAGTCTGTGATATAGCACTATGTCAGCAGAGGGCGCTACTAAACCTTCTAATAACCATTTCAGGGCTGTGCGCACTTCTGCATACTGAGGGTTGTCAAAGAGGAGCAGGCAATCGAGTGGTGTCATTCCTGTTCTGCCCATCTCCCGCTCAGCTTCCTGTCCTTTAGTCAGTGCCACTATCTCCAAACAATACATCACATCAGACCCAACTATCAGTTTGTAAACCTTCCCTTGTGCTGTTATGCTTCTGTCACAAATCACCCCTGACACTCATCTCCACCACCTCCACCCTGCTTGCAGTCTCTTCCTCACCTCGCCTCTGCACTATCTGTTGCTTTGGATGGTTGTCTCCAGGTATTTAACCTCACATACCTTCACTATCACACCTCCCTCTCTCTCATTCGCACACTTATTCTCTGTTGCTTCGATTGAATTTCATTTCTCTTCTCTCCAGAGCATACCTCCACATCCCCAGGTTTTCTTTCACCTGCTTCCCACTTTCACTGTAGACCGCAGTATCCGGTGTGAACATGATAGTCTATAGAGACCCCTTCCTAACCTCACGTGTTAGCTTGTCCCTTTTTTCTCCATGTCCGCCACAAGCTGTAGTGTTAATAAAACTATTCTGTCTTTGCATAAGCCTCGTGGGTGTGCAGTGTTGCCACTAGATGTCACTGCCACCACATTCAACGACTGAACAACTGAAATTCACTGATGGCTGTTGATCTATATTTTAGTTAAAGCTTCTCTTTTTAAAAGGCCTCACAGAAAAATAACCTTTTTTACAAGTTAAAAAATATTTTAACAGATGTTAACATTTTAGAGGTTTATGCTGTTTATATATAATATTTTTCAGAAAAATTAGAAATGAGTAACATTTATTTATCTTTAGAGTTTACAAAGGTAAGCTTAAAAAAACCAAACCAAGTTGGCAAACACATTTTGCTTAGTCTGTGATACTTTGGGCTTTACACAGCTTGATTAATACACCACTGGCAAATCTTACATAGATCAGAAGTGGCCCACACCTGTATCTAACAACAAACAACCTTTATTTGTCACATACACAATTATACAGAGTACAACATGTAGCAAAACTCTTGTGTCCGAGCCACAGACATAGCCTCGCCATTGCAGGAGTTGGTATTAAGCATGGGGGTCTAGCCACGACCGGGTGGGAATCAAACTTGTGAACCCAGCGGCAAAGGTGTGTAGTCTTACCACCACACAGGATCCATCGCAGATTGGTTAGAGGGTGCAGACTTGACTTTTTCAATGACAGCTGCAGCTACTGGGGATCGAGCTAGTCTGACTCGCCTCTGGATCTTGGAAGTGACAAGACTTTTGCCCAGTTCTTCCAGGAAAAGCTGACGTTGGTACAATTTGAAAGAACAAGAAACGAAAAAGAAAGGATGACCAGTACTTTGGTCAACACAAAAACTGGAATGGGTCAAACTGATCCTTAACATAAAAGAAGGTCATCCTGAATCACAATCATCAGTTTAGGTTAATTACAGCCCAAGAACAGTATTGATAGGGGCCATATTTAAAGCGAATGTCTATTGCTACTGTGGAAGTGACGTAAAGACATTGATTTTATTTCAAAGGTTTCTGGCATCCTTTGATAAATGGCACTTTACCCAGTAAAAGTTTGCTATTCTGCATCTGTGTGATTTTGAGTGACAATAAAAAACTCCATGTATTAATACTAATTTACACAATACAGCCCTACTCCAAAAAACTGTCATAGATTTAACTGTGAAGTTGGGTTTCAAAAATAAGTGTTTAAGGTTTTTAGAGCATGTTAGCAGTGCCAGCACAGAACAGACCATCATGGTTGCTGCTGATAGACTTGTATAAGTTTATGTTAGCAAACTACTGAAACAAATGATAACTCAGTGTAAAACAAGGAAACTAAAACAAAAAGGAACTCTAAGCATGTACATTTTGTTTTAGTTTTATGTTGTTGTTGTTTTAAGAGCTGGATAGCTGCACTGTAATAGGAAAATCCAGCTGTTAGCCCTAATGTTAGGGTTTGTAGGACTTTCTTGAACCATAGCTTCCCCTGACTCAAACGGGTTCTCCTCCACACTGTCCTCATTTATAAAATGTTGACAAACTGAAGTATTACGGCTAACAGGTGCATTTTTCCCATTTCAGTGCAGCCAGTATAGGCCTACTGCTAAAGAAACAAACAGTAAAAGTAAATCCTGAGTATATTCCACTGAGTTAACATAAACCAAGTCTTTCAGCAGAAACCAACCAACCGGCACAGTGAAGTCATGTTCTGTACTGGAGCAAGATGGTGCTAAATATACTTTGAACACACGTATTTCTTAAAACAGCTTCACAGACGGTGTTAAATCTGTGATAGTTTTTTAGAGTAGGGCTCCGTGGTGTAAGTTAGCTGTAGAGTTTCCTGTCCACCTTAATGCATACATGCCTGTAAGACAATAATCAGGGCACGAGGGTGGCGCTTAAACTAATGGGAGGTATGACATTGCGGAAGGCTATTCCTGTCTGCTTACCACGCCTCTTCACAATAACGTGGAAGTCAGGAAATGCTTGTGTTAATATCAGGAACGGAGTGATCGGGCAGCTCAGAGCCGATCCGGGGAAGTGGACGGAGCCGACCGCTGAGATGGCTCAGGCGAATATCTCGGTGACGGAGAGCCAGTTCAGGTGTCCCATCTGCCTGGACATCTTGAAGGACCCGGTGTCTATCCCCTGCGGACACACCTACTGCATGGCATGCATCAACAGCTACTGGGACCGGGTGGACTCGGGTCAGTTCAGCTGCCCTCAGTGCCGGGACACGTTCAGCCCTCGGCCGGTGCTGCGGAGGAACACTGTGCTCGCCGAGGTTCTCGGCAAACTCAAGCTGAATGAGATTGACACAGCGCCGGAGGTCTACCTGGGGGGAGTCGGGGAAGTTCCCTGCGACTTCTGCACGGCGGAGAGTAAACTGAGGGCGGACAAGTCGTGCCTGGTGTGCCTGGCGTCTTTCTGCAAGCTTCACGTCCTGCCGCACCGTGAGGTCGGTACTTTGCGACGCCACAAGTTGGTGCCAGCGGTAGAATGTGTGGCGGAGAAGCTGTGCGCTCAGCACCGCCTGGGGCTGGAGCCCGAGGGGAGCGGCTCCGAGGCAGGGGCTGCGGTGGAGTGGAGCGGGTACTGCCTGCTGTGCCAGGCCGACCAGGAGGAAGCGCCCAGTGTGGAAGCGCAGAGAGCTAGGAGACAGGTACTGCTGAGAGAAACTCTGAGTATCGTATAATACAGCACAGAGTTAAGACTCTCACATTAAGTCAGGATACCCCGAAAAGTGTGCGTGTGTGTGGGGGGGGACCCTCAGTGGGAAAGAGCCACATAAAATTTCTGTTCACTTCTAAAAAGAAAAACATTGTTCATCAAACAAACAGGAAATACTTCCTTCTTCTCTTTTCTTAAAAATAAACTTAGTAGTGTCGAACTGAACTTACAGAATCCCCACAAAATTTACTGCAGATAATAAGCTGCTAAGTACGACTTTAGTATGTAGGAAGAGTCCAAACAAGAGTGAAATCGATTAACTAAATAGATTTAGATTTATAACTATTGCACTGTAAGGACGCCTTACAGCAGCAGTTGGCTGAGGTGATGCCACAGAAGTTAAATCATGCAAAATTATGTCTCAGTACCTGGACAGAGAAGATAAAACACACTCTGTTCTGTGCCAAACACCATCAGAAATAATAGCTGCACTATTTGTCCTGGCTTCAGATTTAATCTACAATCATTAAGTTAGACCTTTGCTTGCAGACGGTGCTCACAGCTTCTCTTAATGCTTTCCAACTTTGTGGATAGCAACTACAATAAAATCTTCTTCTTCTTTTTTTACATTTTAAAATAAGCTGCATCAATGCATCCATACTTTAAAGTTAAACCTGAGCATAATGAGCATACATGTCCTTTCATTATGTCTGCAAATAATTTGATTTGTTAGGTTTAGGAAAATCCTAACAGTATAGTTTTTTGGTTCCTAAACCCAACCCAACCGCACTGAAAACAACCATTATTAATATCAGTTTCACCTTTATCATAGCCATCCACATGATGTTTGTGGGTGTGCTGTGGAGTATTTTAGTAGCAATTTCCAAAGCTGCAATTTACAATAACCATCCAGATAATTTTCAATGGTGGTTTGCAAGCCAACTAATAATTAGTTAGTAATTACCTCTCAGTTTAGCATTTATTAATGATGTTGCTTATGAACAGTTATCAGTCTTTTAAAAGATAAGGCACTTGTATAACAGCTGTGTTATATATGAGATATTTTACGAGCTTTCACCACTTCGACAGTAATTCCCCCGAATGCAGTAAAAATGCTCATGCCAAATACTGTATCTGAATGGATGTCTTATTCTCTAATTGTTTGTCTGTCCGCCTCCATCTGTTTCTCTGTTTGTCTGTCAGCTCCAGCTCCAGGAGTCTCAGAGGATGGTCCAGGGGAGGATACGGACCGGAGAGAGAGAGCTGCAGGAGTTTCAACAAAACTTGGAGTCTCTCAAGGTGACAAAAACACAAACACACCCAGTATGTCCTGATGATTCTGTGGCCTGTGGGTAGTTCTTGGTACTGGGAAATTAACTGGTACACCAGGAACTTACCTGGAAAATGTTAGCTGTTGTCACCCAATACCTCAGCTTCTCTTACAGAAAGGACAGACTCATAGACACACCTGTGTCACAGATCAGTAGAAAACTGCTCATTGGGTATAGGTAAATGTATGTATCTAATTGGGCTATTAATATCCTTAAAAGATGACTTTTCAAGTAGTAAATGTAATTGTAACAGGACGTCTTTTTAAAGTTAATGACTGGCCGACCAGATGTAACCTAATGTCCATAGATGTCTAGTACTTGTGGTGTATCGCACTAATTAACAGAAACAAACTAATCCATCAGCCTCTAACACAGGCTTGCTGAAACTTTTGACCACTCTTTTGTGATAAATGTCTTCATTTTAGTGGGCTTCAGCTCTCCTGTTCCCACCTTTGGATGATCTAACATGCCTAGGACCATTACCATTGTTGAAAGTTCCACTATAGTCTCAATTTCAAATTATAGACATGCCTTCAAGCTTTCTTCAAGCAGTTTGATATGATGCCAATAGTTTTCTAGCTCTCCATCCGTTGACATGGCAATGAACCCCAAAGCATGACATTTCCATCACCATGCTTCACAGCAGGTGTGACTTCCACTGGCACATCAGCTCCTGGGCTGAATTTGCTGGAGCAACCAGTCGAATATAAAATTAATGCTGACATCTGTTTGAAATCTATGCAACTTACACTCACTGGACACTTTATTAAGGACACCTTGCCTGTAACAGGCTGGACCCACTTTTACCTTCAGAACTGCTCTAGTTCTCCATGACATAGTTTTGAAAAGGTGCTGCTCTGTTGGCTGCACATCCATGATGTGAATCATCCCAAAAATGCTACAGTTTTCATTGGCTCGACTCATTTTTTTCACACCGCTGTGTTGCAGAGCGTAGTGTGAGATGAAAACCTGCTCAGTCCTCTTTGTGTTTTTAACACTGTAATATTTCATGACACTGACCTTGAAATGAGTGTAGAGAGAGAAAGTTGGAAAGCCATTAAGAGTCAATCAATTCAAAGGGAGACACGAAACCATTGGAAAGATGCTGAAACAGACACTGTGAAATAACTTGGTGCTCTCCTTTACTTCTTTCTGTTCAGACTTTTGTATAAAAATCCACAAGTTTTGTTTGTTTTTACAAAATCCTGTAAACTAATGATTCATATGTTCTATAATGACACTGAGTCTGCTTTAACTGAGAATTATGTGGGTTTTGAAATTACTAATAATAATTTAATGTATTTTTTTCAATTCCAGCTACTTGTTTGACATTCAGTATTTTTAATGTATCCTGTTTTTAAAAAAACAGGAT
>NW_024583265.1:0-20845 GCF_018398535.1 Haplochromis burtoni | reverse complement strand
TATATCAGTTGTATATTTTGAGTTCACTGTGACTGACCAACTCTTTTGTTTTAACGTTAAGTTATTTACAGCTGTAAAAAAAAATACATGCATACGCTCGCTTTTAAATTAGTCAAATGATATTTTAACTGTTTTTGATTTTCTCTCAGGTTATCATAGTTAAGTTGCATGTTGTTATTGTTATTATGCAATGTAGGCAAGACTCACGCAAATTTTTCCCCTGCACACCAACATCCTGCCCTCCGGGGATCGTGTTAGTTCCAAGTACAGTGCCAATTTGTATTCTAGTTTCTCTAACACCCTTTCAGACTTCCAGGAAAGCTATTTCTCCTCCCTCCCCCGAGCATCGTCTCCTTCCATCCACTCTTGGGAAGTCACTCTATCCGCTCACAGTAACCTCAGACAGATACCCTGCCATCTTGGCTTGTTGCTCTGGAGGTTGAAATTGTAATCGTGTGATTCTGGTTAGTTTGCCTGTTATATTAGCAAATTAAAAAATATTTTTAATTTTAATTTTAATTTTTAAAAATAATAATTTAAATGGTAATGGATCTACTTAAACGTGCAGGATGTTAAATGTTTATATTTAGTGTATTTTTACTCATAAAACCTACAAAGAACTAAATGGGAAAAGCTTCCGTTCTGTCCCAAAAGGTTGAAATCTGAACTTCCCACATATCCACAATGTAGTTTTGTAATTTAACAAATATAAAGTGTAATATTCTCTTTAAAGTGCTGAATTGGTCAACATTTTTTGCAGTGAATATATTGGGATAACATTTTCACCATAAGTCCATAAATTGAGTATTGTGTAATAAAGTGATATGACACAGGGAATAAGAATTGAACATGCTAACTGAAATGTATTTTATACTTGCTAAAAAAGTCTTTGTAGCTAATGACACCTTCAAGATACCTCCGGTACAGAAAAACTGCATTGCTCCGATGTGATTTTGGTCCATTCTTCCACACAAGCTGTCTTCTGATCTTAAACGTCCACCATCATTTCATCTTCAGCATCCTGGTTGATGGCAGCAGATTCTTGTCTCTGTACATTGCTCCATTTATCCTTCCTTCAGTTATATGAAGTCTGCCAGTGTCTTATGTTGAAAAACAGCCCCGCACCATGATGTTCCTACCACCAGGCTTCACTGTTGGTGGTTTGTGGGTTGATGTGCAGTGCCACAATGCTCTGCGAGTGTAATATGTGGCTACATACTACAAACTGTGTATAAAAGATGGACCTAACCACAGCTGGGCAATGATGGCCACCTTATGTCCATAACAAACCTGTTGGTTTGTGATTTCCACATTATGAAGCCTCAACATTAGATATAAAAGTTACTATAATGGGTGAACTAAGTAATGCTAGCACACTGCATCCATAAATCGTGCATATTTCATGCACAGTCACAAATAAATGTTAATTGATGCCAAATAACAGACTAATAAAACACTGTAATTTTACTCACCATGCCCAAGCACTCAGGGAGACACCAACACTAAAATAGACGAGGTCTATTTTCAAATTACCAAAGGTGACGCCTAACTGGTGGCTGCTAGCTTCTTCTGGGCGTGCCATCAGTCAAAGCTACCTCGCCTTAGTACGCCCTAAAAAATTCCAAACAAGTGAGTAACACAAAAATTCACTTACCATACAGTTATAGTAAAGGTGAAATTGATATAGATGTTAAATAAAGTGTTTGCACTAGGCCATAGACCTGTCAGTGTCACTGCTAAAGGTGGATATTTTAACATGGGAGTCTCAGTGGATCCACTCTTGGACAAAGCCTCATTTGTTTTTTTGGCGTAATTTTTCGTCACCAAAGTTTTCTGCTTGTTAATTACCCATATAATTGTGTTCATTGTAAGAAAGTTTGTATGCCTGGATGAAACTACAATAAGCATGTCTTAAACACTGTGAAATAAGAATTTTTCTCACTCCTAATGTAGAGAGTGAGGCCATTCGAAATGACATGGGTTTCTTTTTGAAGTATGTCATGAAGATATGTCTGTTAATATATCATAAGGCTGTTGAGGATGCCATCAAAGAGTTTTCCAGAAGATTGCATTCTCTGCTTTATGCCATCTTTAAATACATGCTCTGTTCTACTCTAATGTGCGTCTTTTAGTTGTCGGCGTCTGCTGTTCTGGAGGATGGTGAGGCTCTGTTTGCTGATATGGCACTATGCCTGGAGAAAACCAAGGCGGAGGTGAGTAGCAACAGCTAGAAGCATAAGTTCTAATATTGCCAGTATTTGCAACAGTAGCAGCTCTGAGGAGAATAATGTGAAACGTTCACAGTTTTGTAAGGGAATTAAATCTTCTGCTTGTGTGCTGTAGGCCCGAGCGAGGCTGGAAGCGAAAGAGCGCGCAATCGTGGTGAGAGCTGAAAGTGACATAGAGCTGATGGAGAAGGACCTGGAGGAGCTGAGGAGGCGAGACGAGGAGATCAGCCAGCTGCTGCAGTCTGAGGATAATGCTCATTTCTTACAGGTGAGGATGAATGCAGTTTGCTGGTTACAAAGGGAAGGAAGTTTGTTACATTATTATATAAGTTTGTTCATGGAAAGACACTAGGTCAGCTTAAAAGTCATTCTTTAATATCACTTACTTATATATTTACTTAAAGGAGACCTGTTATATGTTTCCTTATTTTCTGCCATATGCTGACATTAAACATGGCTAAACTTGACAATCATGAGGGACACATAAATACATGTGATCTTTGTGAGGCAAAAAGATTTCAGACTGCTCTAAACGTTCAGTTCCCGAAATATTTTTCTTTACTTGTGGTCCTCTATGATGTCACTGAGATCAAACATAGTCATCTAAGGCAGCGGTCCCCAACCCCCGGGCCTCGGACCGGTACCGGTCCGTGAGTCGTTTGGTACCGGGCCGCGAGAGTTGAGGCTCAGGTGTGAAATGTATGGTTTTCAGGGTTTTTATCGGTTTTCAGCGTTATTTTGTTATCGTTTTTTCATTAACTCAGTTTTCCTGAGTCTTTTCACGTGTGTTATGAATAAATCTTCTTTTTTTCTGTACCGGTACTAGTTTCATTTTGTTGTATTTATCCGCGACACCTTAAAGGCCGGTCCATGAAAATATTGTCGGGCATAAACCGGTCCGTGGTGCAAAAAAGGTTGGGGACTGCTGATCTAAGGCACACAGCTCTGGTTATGAGCACAGAAGCCCCTCCCATTACCTACCAAACCTTCTGTTTCTGAGTCTCAACCAATCAAAAAGAAGAAAGCTTAAACAGAAGGTGGCCACACAGGGAAAGGAGCTTAAACAGACAAGACAGAAACAAATTTGGATAGCTGCACCAAGGTCTAATATAAGATGCATACACTGCTCCCAAAATTTAAAAAAAAATAAAAATCAGATTTCAGTGAAGCAAGCAACTCATGATGGATATTCTTACTGATGTGGATTCAATAATGTGTTAGGAATTAGAAGATGCCACATCATTTAAAGGAAATGAAAAGACACATCAAAAATCAAAATGAACAAATAATGAGGTAGGTTAGTCCATTTTGATAAAATTTAATTGCAGCAACTCAAAGTAGTACTCAGTAGTTTGTTAGGCCCTCACATGCTTGTATGCATGTTTTTGGCAACTCCAATACAGTCCTTGCTTATCACCTGTCCTTCACAGCAAACTGAAACAGACGTTGTAGGTCACTGGACACAATCCCATGTGCATCATGAACGTGCAGGTGCAAGTGTTCGGTTTATTTGTGAAGTTGTAGAACTTTGTAATTCCATGACGGGTGAGAACAAACTGATAAAATATTGAACTAACTTCAGAGTAAAAGAAAGAAAAGACTTCTTTCTCACATTTGAGACACTGGGGCTATCAGATGTTCTCAATTGTTTCCAGAAAATCATCAATTATCCAAACGGCTGCTGATTGATTATCTGTTATTGGCTCATCAATTACAACAGAATTGGTTGCTGATGTGCTTTAAAGGACGCCTGCACATCGCCCACTTTTACTCTCGATTGTTCTCACTCAGAAAAATCAAATCGTTAGCAGCTCTTGTATTGGATACTCACCCATTACTGTTAATGCATCCTGGAGGACATAAGAACTCACCTGAGTGGGTACTTAGAAAGATCCAGTCAGTGTGTGAACGAGTTATGAGCAGAAAGAACGGATGAAAGGAGAGAATGAGTCAGCAGTGGCTAGTGGAAAAAGACGGCAACTGCCTAAGTGTTATTTTCTAATTTAATTGTACGAGGAATTGAGGGTGGGGGGAAGGCGGGCCAAATCTGCAGCGCCTGGAGTATAGTTTCCACTCTTTTCTCATCGGCTCAGGCCACCCAGCTGCTCTGCATGCCTTTCGCCACTGGTCGGCACTCCGGCACCCTCAGCCTGCCCACGGAGGCCTTCAGTGGTGCCAGGAGAGCACTGGGCCACCTCCGTAGCCACATAGAGGAGGTCTGCAGGGAGGAGGTCGACAAGATCACCCCCGCAGGTAGGTAGCACCACCTGGACTCAGGATGAGCTTCAAAGATGCTAACACCGACTCACAGTTAAGGATGGGAATTGATAAGAATTTAGCAATTCATTATCAATATGACTTATCAATTCTCAATGGCTCTCAATGAGAATATCACATTACCATTACATTCACGGGAATTAATAGCATGGCGAGTGGTCAAATGTTTGTGCATGTTGGAGGTATTTCTCCTCTTTGTTGTGATCAGTGTTGGCGTCATTACTCAAAAAAGTAAATAAAAAAAGTTATTGCAGATATTACACAGAGCAATTTTCTAAAAAGTAACAACGTACGTTACTTAATTACACCCAGGAGAAAGACATTTGTTATACTACTCATTACGTTCCTTTCATGTTACTTTGTAAAATGACCTGAAACACTGTCAACAATATAAACCTACAGCCCCACACACCAACACAGATCCCTGTCCTGATGAGCACACACGTGACTCTTAGTATTTTGGTGTCAACACAGAGCTGACAGCACAAATCAAAGATGAAAACCAGCACAAAGAGACTTTAAAGCGGTCGACACAGGAGTTCTACTTTAGAAATGTGGACAGGTAGAAACACGGGCTGCAGCCTGACTGCTCATCAGTTTGTTACCTGTTGAAGTTCAGCAGCGGCTGACTTCACAGCAAATGATGGCTCATTTTATCACAGTGCTGGACTTGGTCAGCATTTACTCAGCTTTAACGTCAATCTGGTCTCTTGGTTAGGTTAGCGTTGGCATTCTGTCTTTGCAGGTGCTTGCTAAGAGCCAAAGTTGTAATGTAATGGCCATATCCACGCCAAAGACTGCGCCACTATTTTCCTCCTCCGACACACGAACTGAAATCAGCTGGTCGTAGCAAGAGTGCAAGAGGAATCGATAGGCAGGAATATTCCAAGGAACTGGCCTACTGGGAACCGGTTTTTGTAGAGAACCGGTTCTCGATTCCCATCCCTTCCCATGGTCTATATTCGGATCATATCACAAGTCCATTTATGGATTCATATACATATATAAGCTGTATGTGCACTGTATTATTATTATTATTTTTGTTATTATTTCTCTTCCAGTTAATGATAACTACAAATCTGGTGGAGAGCATGTAAAAAGTAAGCACAACAAACACGACACACACAAACATGCACAGTCAAAGCTCAGGGTGACCCGTTTTTACCAGGTTTTCCATGACATTTAACACCGAGTGGAATTGTTAATCATTGATGCTGAAGAGGACCAGGATGAGTTCCTCTCCATTCTAATCTGTTCATTTTGGTGTCATTTGAAGCAGCACCGTCCACATTATATTAGGGGGTTAGCACAAAGATAGTGGAGCTAATTAAGACGTGATGTGATTAAGGGATTGTAGTGTGGATCCATCAGTGTGAGCACTTTCTGCAGTAGTCTACATATTATAGAAAATATTTCATTGCTGTAAAAAGTGTGAAACAGTTTTCTTGCAGCAAAACCATTACATTAAAATTCAGTGTGTTAAATACGTTGCAGCTGTTTATGGACAAACTTCGGACATTTTATCGTCCCATCCTTTCACCTTTTTATAAGCATGTTAGCACGCTGAGATAGTGGACACTGCATGTTACCATGTTGCTGATAGCATTTTTCTCAAAGCACTGCTGTAACTGCAGCCTCAAAAAGTTGCCGGCATAACTGCAGATTTGTTATTAATTCATTTTTTATATTTTTTTCCTAAGAGCTTTTTTAACCTCCTAAGACCCAAACTCTTCCAGCATTTTTAATTTCTCTTTGCTATTTGGGCTGATTTGGACCTGATGAATGTAAAAACAAAGAATTACGTGATTATTTTTTTATTTTATTTTTTTTACCTGATTTTTGTTTCTGAGAAAAATGAGTTTCACATGTGAGGACATTCACATTAAATTTCGATAGAACAGTGGCAGTGTAACGTCCTCGTCAGTGGATATCAGGCCCTTATAGAGCAAAATTTGGTATTTTGGTCTAGACAACCCAAAATGTGTAGTCAACATATGTGGACGCCGGGTCCTAGGAGGTTAAATTGGGTTTTTGTGGGGGTTTTATGTGCTCAGAGGGGATCTTTCTTTCTTTCTTTCTTTCTTTTAATGGAAACTCTCCAAATTTGTGAATTTGACTGAGTGGCATGTTGTTTGTTGTGACATTATTTCAAACCAAATATCATTCATACCATTCATATCTGTTGTATTGGGGAGGTGGTCGAATTCACAGTGCGGTGAACTCCAAACCTCAGCAAGTGCAACTGTCTACAGGGCAACATGCAACCAGGGGTAAGTGGCAAAAAGATAATGTAATATAATGTAATGTAGTAATACTTACTTTGTGTACAAAAACAGTCTCTCACATTTTTCTGGAGGAATTTTGGCTCACTCTTCTTCACAATGTTGCTTCAGTTCATTACACAGTATTTCAGTCAGGTCGACTTGGCCATCAAAACATCCTGATTCTTTTATTTTGAAGCTGCTGAACATGATCTCACTTCAGTTTACTTTGGTATAAAGTGGAGACTGCGAGGTGCTCGGGTCCAGTGGCTGCAAAATGAGCCCAAATCATCACACCTCCACCCCCATGCCTGGCAGTTAGTGTGGGGTGTTTTCCTCCAAATGTGGTGCTGTGCATTTTGGCCAAACTGTGTGGTCTCATCTATCCACAAGTCTTGTAGTTTGTTCAAATGCAGCTTTACTGTGCTGCCATGTTTTTCAGAGAAAAGAGGTTTTCTCTCAAAAACCTTTTCAAATAAAAAGTCTTGTTCAGTATTTTTTCTAATTGTGCTGTCATAAACTTTTAACATGCTAACTATGCCTTTAAAATCTGCTCACATTTGCTGATGATCAGCAAATCAAGTGATTTGATTAGCAGCGCCTGGCTGCTACTCACTATCACTATAGAAACAATAAGCATGCACTTAGTTTTTCACCAGGCTGCATAGTGTCATATGAAATGTTTCTTTTCACATGACTATAATTTGATATAATAAATATGATATATCCAAATGACATGAGATCCTGCCTCTCCCGGATCCTGGTTCTGTTGGACGTCTCTTTCTGTTAAAAGTGAATTTTCCTTTCCCATTGTTGCCAAGCGTTTCCTCATAGGGGATCGCCTTAATTGGGGGGTTCTCTCTGGGAGGAGACTGTTGCTGTGAATTGGTGCTATATGAATAATATAATATATGAATAATAATAATAATACTGAATACTGAACTGAAATGCACTGCTTTGGTGCTTTGGTGTGCGCTCCCCAGTTTGGGAGATTTCTGTTGCCTCCTCTTGAATATCAAGGGACTTGTCTTGTTTTACTCAGTGCATCAGAGAAATACAATTATAGCCCAGGTACCTGTGAACTGACGTGTGATAAGAGGCTTACTCTCATGACAACAACAGTAATTTACCAACAAGTAACCAAATCATGATTCAAGGAAAGCGACATTACAAGTCTTATCTCCAGTGTCACTGCATTACAGAGAAGGTCTGCATGAGATTCATAACAAAAGAAAATGTATCACAGTGGGGATTTTAATGACTTACCATTCCATCACCATGCTACGAGGTGGCATGGTGGTAGGTTGGATTGCGCTGTTTGAACCCTGCTTGAAGGGTACAATAAGTGCTGTGTGAATGTGTTGTGCTTTTGGAATCAATAAAACTAGAAAGGGGCTTTTAAAGGGGCTTTTAAAGTGCACAACATTACATAAGTTTAAATAAGTACAAGGTAGTGTATAGAGTTTAGCAGTGCAGACCGTCCTGCAACGCTTAATTCGATTTTCATTAAATTCTTAGATTGTACCGCCTTACAGAACCTCTAACATGGTTACAGTCTGATTCTGTTTGTTCAGAAATCAAAAATGCGAGTCCCAGAGTCAACCTAATCATGGTGTGTTCATTATTAACATGTTACAAATTTAATAAATGCCAGTAAAGGTTAAGTTATGTGTTCAATAACTACCTTCCAACCAAGCCACCCACTCTTGGTACTGCCGAACCTTGGACAGCGACGGTCAGCCATCACGATAAAGGGCCAACAGCATGAAAACGCTGCCTCTAAGTTACTAAACTGCATGTAAACATGTTTCCTATTTCTGTTTAAGCTGGTTTAAAATACAAAGAAATGTTTCCATTTGTTAACTTGAAAACTTTTGTGGTGTTCCCAACGTGCTATTCAAAAATCATTCAACATTTTGCTCATCATCCCTCTACAGCTTAAGCAAAAGAAGATAAAAAATGTTTTATTGATACAGTTTTGTTCAGCAGGCACTTTTCTGTTTTCTTGTCTCGTTCAAGCAGCACCAGTGTCGTTCCCGCTGTCGTCTCTGTCTCTGCAGGCGCCTGATCAGAGGATGAGGGCAGCTTTCCTCAGGTGTAAGTATATCATCTTTTTTCCCTTAAGTGTGACTGAGAAGCATGCTTTTTTCCTTTTTTAGTGCCTTTTTTAGTCCCTGGTACACCCATTGAGAGCAAGCACCCTAATTGTCATTACCCATCTTTCTCTGCTTTGTCACCTCTTTTCCCCCAGTCTTTGCTTGTTCTGCGTCCTCCTACTTGACCAGATAATAAGAATCCTGCTGGGAAATCTGAAACCTCAGTCTAGATGCTCATTAATGATGGATGGACATCATACTGTATTTATGACTTCCTGGTCTATCATTAAGATCAGCACCATGTTCCAACACGACTGAGCCTGCTGACACAATGACAGCATTACCAGCACCTTGTCAGGGTTTAATAATTCATTTGGTCAGTGTCTGTGTGTCGTTTGTGTCCACTGTGCCAAAAAGTAAACTGAAATACTGCAAGGCTTAAACGTCAGTGGGAAAACCTCTACAACCTGACAGAGTAGACAACAGCTGGTTCAGTTCTCTGCTAAATTAGGAAGATAATAGCAAGTTTTCTCCTGATGCCAACTTTATTCTGACTTTATAAGAGGAGGAAAATCAAATGGAGAGTGGGGAGAATTAGAATGCAGCTGGTTGGTATGGCATCATGACCATCTTGGAGTTTTGAAAACACATTTGATCAGCAAGCGATGGATCTTACAGTGAAACTGTTCTCATTGGCTAGGGACTTGTCAATCACAGGTTGTTAGCTAATGAAAATATCTCTCTTTCTAATAAACAGAATGCCCAAAATTTTTAAGATGAAACTGAAATGAATTGCTCATCAGGAAGTTGTTTACAAAGGTCAGACCTGAGACACCTTTACTTCCAGACTTCTATAGAACGTTTAAATTGTCTTCACATTTCAGAATTTAAAGTTTTATGCATCAGTTACCCTCAAACACCCACTCCTCTGCTTAACAGAAAAGTTTTCTGTAGTGTTATGGCCACCTGACGAGTTTCAATTTCAATCAGTCATAAATCCTTAGTGAGCTACATTTGCAATCCAACTGTTTCATTCAGAGCCTTTTTGGTGTTTAACTGTTAGTTTTTTTTCTTTCTGTTTCCTTGCTCTAGTTTCGTGCCATTTGACCTTTGACCCCGAGACAGCTCATCCTACCTTGGTTCTCCTGGAGGGGCCCCAGGGTGCTCATTGTGGCGAGGAGCCACAGCCCTACCAGCCTCATCCACAGCGCTTTGACTCAGTGGCGCAAGTCCTGTGCAGGGAGGGCCAGTTTGGCGGTGCCAGCTACTGGGAGGTGGAGTGGAGAGGAGGTGGGTGGATTGACATAGGCGTCACCTACCGTGGGATCGGGCGCAAAGGTGGCGGGAAGCCCTGCCTGCTTGGGCGCAACGAGCACTCTTGGCGGCTGAGGTGTAGTCATGCTGGATATGCTGCATGGCACGATAACCGCAAGACCACGGTCGCTGCACCGCCCTCCCCCAGGATCGGCGTGTTTCTGGAGCGCCAGAAAGGAGCTTTGTCCTTTTACAGCATCTCGGACTCCATGGTGCTCCTGCACACTTTCCATTGTTCGTTCTCTCAGCCACTATACCCCGCCTTCCGTTTGGATCTGGACTCAACTCTTGTCATCTGTCCTCATGAGGGAAGCTAACTATGCCCCCATGTTTTTCCAGGACGTCTCATTTATCTTCTGGAGGAAAGGGCTGTTCGCTCTGCCAATCGATATGAGTGAGTGGTGAGGAAATGGCACTTTTCTGTGTAATTCTCTTTGACTGTAATATTCTCTTTGATAACTGCCGGGTTGAGTGGCAGAATTGCATAATTTTTTTAACAGCATGCATGTTTTTTACAGTGTACTTTATTACATAAAAGCCCATGTGTCATCATTTAAACCAGATACACACACAGGTTAATAAATATACACATATACATATATATAAACTGATGCTTTCAGCAAATTGAAAATATACCCTCAAGTTGGATTTTATGCTAGCTTTAAAAGACTGCAAAAGTTGTGTAGTGCTGAAAATCACTTGGTTCCCACAGCTAATTAGCTAACTGGTAACAGGCCATAGACCAGGGGTTCATCACATTGTGAAAGACTGTTTGAGCAAATATTTAAATAAGAAAACAGTTTCTCAGAAATGGGAAAGAATTTCTGGTCCATAATAAGCCATTATCATGGGTGATTTCCACATCTGTGAAAGCACCATTATTGTTGGCTGATACATGCAAGGCACCATGTTGCCCACCATCTACAGTACAGTAGCTGAGTTGGACATCACCGTTCCACCTAATTGTGTTTCACGTACATGACTATAGACCGGCCAAATACATAATACACCTTACAACTTTGTATTTTACAGTTCCTTCAAACTATATCTGACTATTTAACATTTGAACATGTACATTTTTATCATTTTGTCTTTTTCTTTACCTCTCCTCACTCATTTCTAGCTTATCCTGTTCCTTCTTACCTTAACCTCATCTCCTGAACTGAAGTTAGGGTTCTAAATTAGAACTTCTAATGTGCATAATCATGCTAATTTACGATATTGTCACAATTACTTATTGTTACCAACAAGCCAGCTAAACAACAACTGCTATTTACAAGTTAACATTAGGCCAGCTAATGTTAGGAAAGTGTTTGTCACTTTCCCTGTGATAAACACTTTGTTTCAGAGTATCCCATTGTATCAGAGTTTACTTGCTAGGTGTCCAAGTCCAACATAATGCCAGCTAACAGCAGCTAACAATGGTAAAAACAGCGGTGCTTATCAGCAGCTCACTGAGGTTCGCTTCACTGACTTATCGGCTCGAATCGTAGTCCTTTCACTAAATTTTACAGCATCTACCAGAGCAAACAGCATATTGATAGCTAAATGTCGAACGGCTGTGGTCAGAGGTGATTCGTGTGTCAAAAAAAGTACTGCAAAACTGCAAAACACATATTCATTGTTTAATTCCCGATTTATTGCTAAGTGAAAAGTGTTTGTCCACCAGCAGGCACCGTAGCTGGAATTATTACACTTGAATTGAGATGATAAGTAATCAGAGCTCAGTTGACTGCAATTTACTGACATCTGGTGGTGAGATTTTACACACTCTACCTTTAAGTAAGACACTGCCAGACCACATGAGCACTGTTGAACAGGTTATATGATGTGTCCCAAAAAATGAGAGAATATTTGATTATAGAGCAACAGGTCTGGAAAACCGTGATAAATATTCCTCAGTCTTGACTTTGTGTTGCTGGCATCAAATTTAAAAGGACAATTTTTTTTTTACATTTTCTTTTTACTTTTAATTACAAAAATTTATTAGTTTTAACAGGAATGTTTACTTTTTTAAAATTTAATTTAAATATGGGGTTAAAATAACTTTTACAGTGTGCTGACCTTGTTGTAATATCAGGTGGTATTTGTGTTCCAGTAAGACATGGATGAGTTACTATGAGTTAACATACAATTATAAATATGCTCATATTTTGTAATATTTTTGAACATTTTTTGTGTTTTTGCCCCTGTGACATATGTTTACTGAGAAAAAGCCATATTCACAGATTTACTGAGCAATGGAGTATAAAAAGAAGAACCATAAACTTCAGCGTGTTTGTAGAAATCATTTGACTGGAAACATGTGCGACAGTGTTTCCCACAGATTCTAAATCAGCAGCAGAGAAATATTCATTGGTTTCTCCTCCCTTTGCGTTTGATGTTATTTTCATAGGGTTGTACATTTATAGGAGTCAAAGGTTATTTTTTTCCATTATCAGTTATACTAATGTGACATGGGAAACCTCTGGGCATTTTTTTCAATTAAACCTGCAGAAGTGACCTCAGCTTCAGATAAATTAAACGTTGTTTTGCATTAATCTTAAATTAAATGAAGGAATAGTTTCATATGTTAAAAAAATGCTTACAGAATTCTGTTGGAAAAAGTTGTAGCATGATAAATATGGATGTACAATTTCTTAAGGTACTCAACGGGCAGGTTGTCCCACTTCTTGTTTGTTTAGCCTGAGTTCTGTCTTATCATCCTTGAATGATTCTGTTATGTTGACATTAAGACTCTGTGGAAACCATACTGGCTGTTTATCTTGCTGCTGGAGACAGCTCTTTGTGACTTTTGTCAAATATTTAGGATCAGTGATGTGCTCCAGAGGAAAACTGGGACTAATCATGAGCCTTGTGGTACTGTGCGATGGAAAACAATCAAAAGATCCAAGTGCCTCAAACATTTGCACAGAACAACACTTGCTATCATTGCAGCACTTTGATTGCTTCTAAGGCTACGTTCACACTGCAGGTGAAAGCGCATCAAATCCGATTTTTTTGACCCTATGCGACCCATATCCAATCATGGTATGACAGTGTGAACGGCACAAATCCGATATTTTCAAATCCGATCTGGGTCACTTTCGTATGTGGTACTGAATCCGATACATATCCGATGTTTCAGAAAGCGACTGCTGTGTGAATGGTCAAGTCGCATTAAATCCGTCTTTTACATCACTGACACAAGACAGACGCCAATTATCAGCGCCCGAGAAGACATCGCGAACGCTTCCTGGCCATCCGGTGAAACTGCTGGGAAGACAACGTTGGAGAAACGTTAACATTTTATTTGTACTGCATAATCTGCAGATTCTGACAGAAATCTGCAACTATCCTTTGAAGCACCGCTCCTCTAAAACAGCAATAAGGATAATTATTAGGTTATTTACATTATTATGTAAATAACAAAATAACTTAAAGCAAAAATTGGGAAACGTAAAGTCGGAAGTCTTTATATTAAGGGCCATCAGTCAAACAATATAGTTTGCTCTGGGTCTAAACAGAGCGCATTGTGTGTGACGTCTTCTTTTGCGCATGCGGGCTGCTTTGAGCGTTCACACTAGAGCGCGTTTGCTGTCGCATTTTATTTATAGTGTGAACAAGCAGACAAAAAAATCGGATTTGATCAAAAAATCGGAATTGAGCATTAAGACCTGCAGTGTGAACATAGCCTATGTCTATGATTATAACTTTTATCTAAGCAACTCAGATTCTATCAAATCACATACATGCCGATCTCATTCATTTTTATTGATGTAGCGCCAAATCACAACAACATTCGGCTCAAGGTACTTTGTACTGTAAGTTAACACCCCACGTTAATACAGAGAAAACCCAACAATCAAATGGTGACAGTGAGAAGGAAAAACTCCCTTTTAACAGGAAGAAATATCCATCATGCAAACCCTTGAGTTGGTTCAGGGTGAGGGGAGGATGACGGAACAAAAAGAAAAAACTGTGGAAGAGAGCCATTCCGTGAAAAGAAATACTTTGTGATTTTAAAACTGTGGGGTGACATAAATAAGATCATGTCTTCCATCTGAATGGACACCATACTATAGCCACTGCCTTTCTTGACTTTGCAGGGGTGGGGGAACTCCAGGCTTCAATGGGTGGTGTCCTGCAGGTTTTAGATGTGTTCTTGATCCAACAGCTGATTTAAATGGCTAAATTATGTCCTCAACATGTCTTGAAGTTCTCCAGAGGCCTGTTAATGAACTAATAATTTCAGGTTTGTGGACCCAGGGTGAGATCTAAAACCTGCAGGACACCGGCCCTTGAGGCCTGAAGTTCCCCACCCCTGACTTAGAGGGTTGTTTTCTTTTTAAAAGGCACTTTTGCAGAGGATTATGATCACCTGACCAGACACTGTGTAGGGCCTTCAAACCAAACTATGGAAGAACCTCAGAATGCAACACAACCTCACAGGTACAGATAAATGTGTATATATATCATTCACAGAGCTATTAGAAAATATTTACATTTTTTTTAACATGGAGTGCACTATTCCACAAGCTGTAGGCCTGTATCATGAAGTCTGTAAAATGAGCATCCTTATGTATGTTTGTCTACCCGCTGTGCTTCTGTTACTGTTACTGTTTATGTTACTTATATTATATATGTTGTCTTACCAAATATGAGTTTATTCCTTTCACTCGGCTCACAAAAAAACTGATCCATCAGGGTCTAAACATGCAGTGAGTTTTTCTTAATAGTGAAAGGATTGATAGTACTTGTTAAAATGATTTATTTCCGATGTTTCTTGTATTTTTTTTCCTTGTTGTTGTGCAATAAACTCTATATTTTATGATTTTCTTCCCTAATAAAATGGCTTGACCTTTACTTGAAACCAAATTTTCACATATTGAGAATTCAATTTTATTTATATAGCGCCAAATCACAACAGCAGTCACCTCAAGGCGCTTTGTATTGTACAGTAGATCATACAATAATAGATACCGAGAAAGACTCAACAATCATATGACCCCTTATGAGCAAGCACTTTGGCGACAGTGGGAAGGAAAAACTCCCTTTGAACAGGAAGAAAACTCCAGCAGAACCAGGCTCAGGGAGGGGCGGGGCCATCTGCTGCGACCGGTTGGGGTGAGAGAAGGAAGACAGGATAAAGACATGCTGTGGAAGAGAGACAGAGATTAATAACAGATAGAGCAGGGCGATATGGCCAAAAATATTTATCACGATATATATTTGAAAATTTGCGATAACGATATAACTGACGATATAATTGATGCGAGACAAAATACAACTCCACAACATTACTAGCGCAAAAAGACAACCTATCATTTATTTTCACTTAAACAAGAAGCTGGTTTTTATGTACATTAAAGCTTTATAAAAATGTAACAGTGCAAATGCAAATTCCTTGCTGAAAGTTTAACCAAAAGGCATTTCCAGTAGAAATGGGCTGACATATCCTGAGCATAACCATGTATAATATCCACTGAAGTTAAAAAGAGGTGCTTTGCAACATTAAACTGCAGTGTGCAGTACGTATTTTTCGGACCATAAGGTGCACGGGATTATAAGGCACATTAAGCGAAACAAAGCAGTCAGATAAATCAAACTTTATTAAACTCATTCTTCTTGCTTCCTCCACTTCTGTACCATTGATTCATTAATGTTGAATTCTCTGGCAGCTGCTCTATTCCCATGTTGTTGCAGTATATTAATGACTAACCTCGTATTGTGGATGGATTATCTCAGTTGTTCTCCTGACTGAAGATTGGTCCTTTTACAGCATCCTGCCATGCGATTGCATTTGTCTCTAACCATAACGTTAACTTTTATAAGTGGAAAAGTGTTAGTGTTTGTCCTCCAGCTTCACTGTTTATGTTATGCTAACATAGCTGTGTCGCTAGCGATCACGTAGCACATAATTATATACCAGCTAGCCCAACTTCAGTAACCCTACAAACGTCACTGCTGTTTAGTTTCCTGTCTTCATTTATGTTGGAAGTGATAGCAGAGCTGTACGTTTGATTTTTTTCAGAAATCTCTCAGTCAGAACATGCTATATCATGCTTAGGTAACTAGCGAAACTAGCGAGCTAACTTCCGCTAGCTTCCTGCTAGCTTCTAACTCCGTTAAATGTAATAAATTTTGTTTTCATGGATGCCTGGAAGTTAAACTTCATAGTTACACCTGGTAAAGCAGCAATGCTGATCGTTTTATTAAAGATGAAAGAATTTAGACAGTTTTTAACTCTTAGTGATGCTGCAGTGTTCGTTTGACCTGAAGTATACGGAGTTTAGGACCCAGATTACTCCCAGATTTAAGGGCATCTTAGTCCGACGGCCGCTTGCATGTTCTGCAAAAAAAATGTGCTTTGTCGTGTATCTGACGGACAAACACCAAACCAGTTCCACATCACGGAAGTTGCACCATTTTTACAAACCAATTCTGGTTCATCTGTTTCACTCAACAATCGGCCATGTGCGTATGAAAACAAAGGCACTGCGCATGCGCGTTTTACTCATGTTCTATCGCGATATTTCATTTTCCTATCGTTGCCTAACATTATACCGGTATTACCGTGAACGGTATAATATGGCCCAGCCCTAATAACAGATATGATTCAATGCAGAGAGGTCTATTAACACATAGTGAGTGAGAAACTGGCGACTGGAAAGGAAAAACTCAATGCATCATGGGAATCCCTGGCAGCCTACGTCTATTGCAGCATAACTAAGGGTGGATTCAGCATCACCTGGTCGTTACGCCCCACTTAAAAACGAAGTGTTGACTGGGGTGAGGGGTAACACAAAGTGAAAGAGAAAACATGAACTACTGGAGAATAGATGTCATTAAACATGATTTATTGCCCGAAATTACTACAATAAAAATAAACACAGGGAAGCTCTCTTCTTCAGGGTCTCCAAGGCCAAAACAACAAACAAAACACCCCCTTTAGCTAAAAATCAAACCAAGTACTCTCTAACCAAAACAAAATACAATGGCTGAGCTCCCTGTCTAACCAAAACAGGAGAAAACAGTTGAAACAAAAATGGCAGAGAACCCCTACCTGCTTCCACAACGATGAACTAATTAACAAAGTAAGGGCACACCTTTGCTTACAATAAAAGAAAGAAAACCAAAGTTTCACGGAGTTTAAGGTCTGTCTCTCTCACTCACTCTCTCACTCACTCAGTGAGTGGCTCACATCTCTGGCAAAAATGGGGGAAGTGGCAGGGGTGTGGCAGTTTAGGATGGCAGACTATATGCCGTGGCTGACGAGCTGGAACACACCTCAGCTGTGGCTCATGAGGCAGACCTGCAACACAAGAAAAAGGAGAAAAAAAACTCTTCCACAGAGGGAGAGCCACTAGAGGTCAGAGACCGTAATAAGCCCTAACTATATGCTTTAGCAAAAAGGAAAGTTTTAAGCCTAATCTTAAAAAGATGAGAAGTTGGCTGAAGCAGGGTGGTGCAGGGGCTGGTCAGATATCAAGTGCGGAGAGTGGATCTTTGGTCCTCTGTGCAGCTCTGTCCACTCTCAGCTGTTCCAGGATTGCTAAAGACACTGCCCTGCAAAGCAATAACACAAGAAAGACGCCATTTTAACACAAAAACAGCATTTCCATTGTTGGTAGCTGTAGTATGTTGTTAAAATGCCCTTTTAAACCCAACATATTCACATTCACATAACTACAAATAAACTTAAATCTACAGTGCTGCTGGCACAGGATGATGATTCATACCAACGGATGGATTTGATCTTCAAGAAAGTTCATAGTCAGTGAGAAGAAACAGGTCAAGTATAAAGAGACAAATGGAACATTCTGCAGCCTTTATATACTCTTGGTTGCTCCTTGGTTAAGTGCATGTGATAGAACTGTACGAATGAAGTGCAAAGTTAATTTATGGTAATTTATAGTTACTCCTTCTTACTGCCAATAATCTGTGCACTTTCAGGTGAGCTCTTTGTTCTCTCTGTACAATACCACCTTCACCTTCAATAGCACCTTAGAGTATTCTGACTGGCTGCATCACCACCTGGTACGGCAGCTGTAATGCTCTGGACCGCAAAGCTCTGATCTCTGGTGAGATCAGCACAGCGCATCACCAGGACTGAACTGCCAGCCATGCAGGATCTCTACAGACTGCGCTGCATGAAGAAGACACAGCGGATCCTCTCTGATCCTAGCCACCCCAGCCACAGACTTTTCACATTCCTGCTGTCCGGCAGGAAGTTCAGGAGCATTCAGACCCGCACTATCAGACATAGAGACAGCTTTTACCCACAAGCCATCAGGCTTTTGAACTGCTGACATTCTATACACACCATTACACACTCACTACAATTACAGGACTCTACACACTGTCACTTCAACTAATGCCACTTAAATGCTCGTTAGACAAGATCTGCACAAACTGTAAATACCAACTTGTCTGAAATTCTCTAAATATTTTATACTATTTTTCTCTCTTTTTTCTCTTTATCATTATTATTATTAATGATATTTCCTGTTAATTTCTTCTTAATTTAACACTTTCTATATGCTCATGTAAAGCAGAGGAGCACGAGCCAAAGAATTTCATTATGGGTAAATGTGGCTACACTGTTTATCTGTACATGACAATAAAACTTGAAACCATTTTCAGTGTGTATGCAAGTCCACCCAAGCCACATTCCTGAGAACAAAGGAACATTACAAACACTATCAGATTTCAGCACTCGCATATCATCCGTATCAGAAGGTCTGGTTATTAGCTAAAAATGTTCCATTAAATAACTTAAGAAAACAACTAAATACAAGAAAATATTATGAAAACTGGTTTATTTTATATCTCCTACTTTGAAGTGAAGCAATAAAAACATATATAAAACATCACAAACTGTAATATTTTACAAATGCTTACGTCCTGCTGATGCAATGGAGACATCTTCCAGTGACAGTCTTCATCAGTGTGAGTGTGAGGAGGATCCTAAACCCACCGACACAGAAGTGCATGTTCACAACTCCCTCTGTGCAGGCGGGGTCAGGACCGTCCCTGGTGCTGTGGCCAGTCAGGTATGAAGTGCTGAGAGTGGATCTTTGGTCCTCTGTGCAGCTCTGTCCACTCTCAGCTTCCCTGCAAAGCAATAACACGAGAAAGACGTCATTTTAACACAAAACAGCATTTCATTGTTGGTAGCTGCAGCATGTTGTTAAAATGCATTTTACAACTCAACATATACACACAATAACTATAAATAAACTTAAACCTACAGTACTGTAGGACGATGATTTACACCAGCTATTGGAAGGATTTAGTCTTCAAGACAGTTTGTAGCCAATGTGAGGTGATAACTTACATAGCTGCAACACAGCACCACTCTCCAGTTTGTCATTTGGTCATCCATCCTTCTCATCGGGTTGGGGTAAGGCTGTCTTCTGGGTGGAGTATCTCTCTGTGTTAGCTCCGTCCTGGACGTTGAGTGTCTGAAGTGCTGAATGCTGGGAGAGGACAAGTGTAAAGCACCTGAAGACAAAAAGACAAAGAGAAAAGCATGAATTCACAGATCACAGAGTTGTTCACTTTACTTTTCCTCTGTTATGTGTTTTTACCTTACCTCTGATCCCTTAGCCACAGGCTATACCTTATGTAAAAACAAGAGACCCTTTACAGATTGAACAAATATTTGAAATTGTGGTGGCAGATTTCTTTTCTCATGTATTAATCACATATTGAATCATATCACATTAGTTATAGTAATATCGCGTTCTCACTCCCTGTCACTAGTTTACATGCATGTGGAATGTTAACACAGTGAGGCCATTGTAATGGGAGATGTTAAACAGATAGTGAGGACTCCTTCTGCTTATCAGGGATGTAAATCCTTAGGTGACAGCCAAGCAGAAAACAAGGTCATAATTCTCTCTGTGAGGGAGAAGGTATAGCCCCCCTGTGAGAGGGGCCAACATGTGAGTTTGTGGAATGTTCTTTGTCTGTGTGTCTGTATATAAGATGTAAGAGCGGTGGCCACAATTCAGAGACGGTCCTAGTGTTTCACTGGGATGCTCTCTCAACATTGGAATGTGTTTATTAAACTCACTTCAAATCAAGCTCACTGGGTGTGTTGCAGGTTATTGTTAAATTTTCCACAACAAAATAAAGTGCAAGAAAGTTACTTACCAGCAATACAAGACAAATAACAATAAACTATGACTAAAAGCAAGTATTCACAACAGACCATGCAGAAGTACTTCACAATCAAGATAATAACTATACAAAAAAAAGTCAAAGATATTTGCAAAAACAGACCTCAGTGCAAGAAAGTTACTTACCAGCAATACAAGACATAAATACACACATAAACATTATAAGACATAAAAACAAGTCAAAGATATTTGCAACAAACAGACCTCAGTGCAAGAAAGTTACTTAGCATCAAGACTAACAAATACAAGACATAAATACACACATAAACATTATAAGACATAAAAACAAGTCAAAGATATTTGCAACAAACAGACCTCAGTGCAAGAAAGTTACTTCAGCCAGAAACACATAACATAAGACATAAATACACACATAAACATTATAAGACATAAAAACAAGTCAAAGATATTTGCAACAAACAGACCTCAGTGCAAGAAAGTTACTTACCAGCAATACAAGACATAAATACACACATAAACATTATAAGACATAAATCTCTCTT
>NW_024583264.1:121445-123252 GCF_018398535.1 Haplochromis burtoni | reverse complement strand
TCTGGTAACTTCCTGGTTGAGTAGAAGTTTGTGTTTATTGGATGAAACTTGTTTTCTGTGACCAAAGAAAGGTAAGCGCTGACATGCTGGTGTGTGATTTACCACACAAATTTTAATTTATTGAAGCCCAACATAAGGTGCCACAGATGTACAATAGATGCACAAATATAAAATGTTAAAAACACAAAGTTCTTTCAGCTGAGGTCCTCAATGAGGATCTTCTCATGTTTCTTGAGGCTTTGGTAGAAGGCTTCTTTGGCGGCATCGCCAGCTTTCAGAGGGCCGTTGTAGAGCGCCCTCATCTTCTCCTGAGGGGTCTGCTGAGCTCTGATTTTATCATAAGCTTCTTGTTGGATGATTTTTTCTTTTAGCTCTTCCAGAATCGGTTCGATGTTGCTCACTCTCTGGATCAGCTCGACTCGGTGTTCATCCACAAAGTGTTTTTGTCCTGAGGGGAAAATGACAGCGACTGATTGGAGTCTTGCTTCATTGCTTTTATATCAAAATGCAAGAACACATTTTTATTTAAAAACATAAATCACTGAAGTTTGTTAAAGAAAAATCCAGAAATATTGATGTCATTGTTTGGGTTCTCTGGTAATGAGACCAGAGGATTATTATATGAGTGGCCTGCCTGTGTTTTACTGATTTTATCCTTTGTTCCTTTTTCCATCGTCATTACTATCAGTGATTCATTTGTGCTGTATTATTCGCCTCCCAGGAGTTTTGATTAAAGTTCTTTATTTTTCACCTGATCACCGTCTCATCTGCAGTTTGAACTTCAGGAACGTGACAAACGCTGTGACACGTTTCTGTTTCTAATCAAACACATTTACTGAGGACAGCTGTGTGCTTACCATCAGCCAGAGCTCTGACACCAGTTGCTCCTGTTGATGGTCCTGCATCTGAAAAAAAAATGTGGTTGTTAAACAAATCAACTGCTGTAACTATAGCAACAACAACAACAAAAAACCCCACAGGTAAACAGACTCAAGTTTTCTCATTTGTTTGTTCTGCCCACTCCTGCTCTACCTGAAGGAACTCCAGCAAATGTGAGGTTTTACATCCTGGTCTTACGTGCTTGCCTGCAGAATCTAATTTAATGGTTTGTCAGCTGAATACATGTTGTACCAGTTATTTCTTAGCATATCTGATTTCAGAGCAAGTCAAAGTATATTTAGTGTCATTTTCATTATAATCAAAGTTCAATATTTTTGAAAGGAAAACATTTCCCTACATTTGCTGTTCTTTATGACTGAGTTCACCAGTGCTTTATTATCCCTCTTACAGGTGTGTGTAGTCTGCATGTGCTCAGCTTCATCTTCCTTAAATTCTAAAATCTGCTCCTGGTTTGTGGAATTCTACTTTCTTGTTGCTTCCTCAGATTGGAGCTGATGAGTCTATATCTGTAACCTGCCTGCCAGTCTCACTGTTATCTGCATCTTCAGCAACATGATGAGAGCTGTGAGTCTGGAGACACTTTACCAGTTTTCTCCACAAAGTAAGCATGAAACCCTCCCAGTGGTCCCTGGTTTAATCTGGGAACATGTGATGTGTATCTGGCACTTTCATAAAACATTTTTCGACCTTTCAAGAAATGTGGAATTCCAATAAAATGAATAAACATGAATAATTAAATCTTAGATTCTCATTTTAACACGAAGAAAGAAAAAAAGACCTAAACATCAAACATCTGTAAAAACCTCTTTACTATCACTTGCACTGACCTTTAAAGCTTCTGCTGTTGCTCACAGACCATCTGTAGAAACTTCACATAAACATCAGGTCACAGGATGAACTCACCTCT
>NW_024583264.1:114565-121425 GCF_018398535.1 Haplochromis burtoni | reverse complement strand
GATCATTAGAGATAGGTTGATCATATTTAAGATTGAAGAATTAATTAATGGCAGGACTTCTTTGAGCAGTTTTGTAGGAATGGGGTCTAAAATACACGTAATGCCTCCAAAACTCAGATAATACATCCTTGAAGAGTTTGGAGGAAAATCTGGATATAAATTAAATATCAGACAAAAAATACAAACTTAAATGGGATTCAGAAAATTAAAAAATATTTATCAGTCTATCTAACAAGAGAACGAAACACATTATATGAGACCAGAGGTTATATAAATGAACATATTACCCAGATTGTTGAATTTATCCCTTGGGATATGGACTACCAGTCCATATCCTGGATGCCCAATTTTCCAAATGGAACAAACAAGTGAGTAGATTTATTTGGAAGGGGTCAAAACCGAGGGTAAAATTGAAAACTCTCCAGCTAGAGAAGGGGAGAGAAGGACTGGGTCTTCCGAGAGTTTCAGAGAGTATTATCAGGTAGCGCTGCAGAGATGCCTTTTCTACTGGTGTTCACCAGAATACTATTCTAAATAGAAACATATTGAGGTCAATGATGGCGCAAGTTACCCTCATTGGATTCAAGATGGCGCCAGTGTGTACGACTTGCCGTCTGACTCTGCTCGTATTTGTGTTATTTATTTTATCTGACTTAAAAAATGGTAACTCTCTGCGTGTATATGACCGCCAAACGCTTCCGGCGATAAGATCTTCTTATTTTAAAACTTTTAATTGTAATCCTGGATATCAGGGAACCTTCTCCCCACCGTTCTTGCCAAGAGTTCCACTTTCAGCTTGTCTCTGCTATGCTTCGGTGTTACCCCAGCTGAGAGGGTGTCGCAGATGTCGTGGGAAACACAGTGGCTTATTGTCTGTGAAGGTTCTCAGTCATCCAGGTCATCGTAGTCAAAGGAGCTTGCAAAGAAAAGCGTCTGGACTTCTTTAAGTTACTTGAAGACGTTTCACCTCTCATCCAAGAAGCTTCTTCAGTTCTAAGGTCAAATGGTGGAGAGTCCCAGATATAAGCCTAGTGGGAGTAACCCCCCACAGAGGGACAAAAGGACCCCCTGATGAGCCTCTAATCGCCTGAGCCAAGGTGTGAAAATGGGTGTGGGTCCCAATCAGCCAGAGTTTCAGGTGTGTTCATTGTGAAACCTGGCCCCACCTTATCATCAGCCAGTTTCGGTGGCTTATTGGTGAGAGTGAAGACCACCCTCGCATGTATTGGAAAATTATCCCACACTACTGCAACTGGATTCAACGGCGTCAACTACTGGCCCTCTCTGGACATGACTTACACCTACCTGACATCACAACAACCCCGCGCCTGCGCCCCTTCTATCTTCGCTTGAGTGGAGTAAATCCTCAAAACTTACGGCCGATAGGTCAGGCTCCTACTTCAGCCTCTGAGCCTCTGACACCATTAAGAATAAGTCTTGCTAATCCTCGCTCGTTAGCAAACAAAACTTTCATTCTGAAGGATTTCTTCTTACCAACCGGAACCTGGATCTTATGCTAGTGACGGAAACTTGGCTGAGAGCCGGTGAGTCCAGCTGTTTTACCGAACTTTTACCTTCTGACTGTGAATACCTTAATCTACCAAGGATGGGTAGACTTGGTGGTGGAGTGGCGGCTGTTTTTAGGAAGAAGCTCGCATGCAAACAAGTTTTAACTGACTCTTATTCAAGTTTTGAACTTTTGCTGTTTGAAGTGGGGCATCTTCGACCGACACTTGTCACAGCAGTCTACAGATCTCCAAAATTCCATAAAGATTTTATCCAAGAGTTTTCAAATTTTTTTAGTAGGAATTGTCCTGAGCTATGACCGAATTTTAATTGTTAGTGATTTTAATATTCATGTGTGCTGTTCTTCAAATCCACTGGCCAGAGACTTTCTAAGTTTGATAGACTCCTTCAGTTTTACCCAGTTTGTGTCGGGACCAACCCATAAACAGGGTCACAAGCTGGATCTTGTGCTGTCTCTAGGTCTACCAGTCTCAAACATGGAAATATGTGACACGTTTTTTTCTGACCACTGTCCTGTTGTATTTGACATACTTTTATCCTATTGCCATCCTAAATCTATTATTCCAATATGCTGTTGTTGTGTATTTAAACCATCTACAACAGAACAATTTTCTATTGCTTTTAAAAAAGTGTCAAGATCCCCCTCAGCGATGGTACTGAGCAGATTGCATCAGCTTTTAATGATAAATGCAAAATCGTTCTTAATGAGATTACCCCGTTTAAAACTTTTAGCTTGAAAATACAATCAGACCCATGGATAAATGAGGCCACTCATTCAGCCAGACGAGAGTACAGGAAGGCTGAATGTAAGTGGAAAAAAGATGGGTTGTAGGTGTCCTTCCTGATGCTGAGAGACAGCCTGTATAGATACCAGGACATTGTAAAAGCAGAAAAATCAAAGTTTTTGCCAATATTATTGAGAATAGCTCAATAAGATAAAACCTCTTCGATTTATGACCGCCCTGCCTTCACATGACGTTTTTGCAAAATTCACCTGCTCTGCTGTTTTTGATCAGTTTGAGCCTGTGTGTTTTGATCAGGTGGAAGAACTTTGTAATGGCATAAAGACATCATGCTGTCCAAATGATGCTGTTCCAACACATTTCTTAAAAAAGGATTTTTAAGGCTGTCAGTTCTGACATTTTAGCGATTTTTAATAGCAGTCTTAAATCAGGTGTTGTGCCAGCCTGTTTTAAACATGCTGTTGTGCAGCCAGTGCGTAAAAAACCTAATCTCGATTGCTCTGTTCTGGCAAACTTCCGGCCTATTTCACAGCTTCCCTTTCTGTCAAAAATGTTTTAGAAAAGATTGTATTTGTTCAGTTGCAATCTTTTCTACATGGTCACAATGTTCTCGAGAGGTTTCAGTCTGGTTTTAAAACTTTTCATAGCACTGAAACTGCACTTTTAAAGGTTTTTAACGAGGTTTAACAAGGTTTTTACTAGCCACTGACTCAGGCGACTCAGCTGTGCTTTTGCGTTTGGATTTGACCGCTGCATTTGATTCTGTTGACCACAGCATCTTGATCTCACAGTTGGAGCACTGCCGGCATCAAAGGCACTCTATTAGAGTGGTTCAGGTCATACCTCTCTGACAGGACTTTCTCAGTGAAGATTGGAGATTTTATCTCTTCCACAGCCCTCTTTACCTGTGGTGTTCCCCAGAGTGCTGTACTGGGGCCAATTCTACTCTCTATCTATATGTTGCCTCTGGGTCTCATTTTCAGGAAATATAATATTAGTTTTCACTCATATGCTGACGACACAGATCTTTCTTCAGCTGAAGAGAAACAGTTCTGCCTCACTAGAACCTTTATTTCAGTGTGTCGGCAAAGTCAAGGCCTGGATGGCCTCTAATTTCCTCAATTTCAACAAAAATAAAACCGAAGTGATTGTTTTTGGACCAAGTTGCAATTCTAGAACCTCACATTTTAATTTGCACAGTTTAGAACCTTTTACCAAATTGCATGCTAAAACTTTGGGGGTTATATTTGACAATAAGTTCACCTTTGAGAAACAGATTAGTTTAGTTGTACAGCGGTCTTTCTTTAAACTGAGGCTTTTATCCAAGGTGAGATCTTTTTTGTCTTTTAAAAACCTAGAACGGGCAATTCATGCTTTCATCCTATCCCAATTATAATGGACTATTATAATTCTTTATATGTCGGCATTAGTCAGACTTGTCTTGCAAGGCTCCAGCTGGTTCAAAATGCCGCTGCTCATCTTTTGACACGAACGAAGAGAAATGAACATATCTCCCTGGTGCTTGCCTCTCTTCACTGGCTCCCTGTACGATTTAGAATCAATTATAAAATCTTATTGGTGATTTATAAAGCACTGAATGGACAGGCCCCAGGGTATCTGTCAGACCTACTGCAGCCTGCCCCCTAGCTCTTAGATCGGGTGATCTTTTGCTCTTGGCCACACCAAGGTCGAGGCTGGTTCTTAGAGGTAATTGTGCATTTGCAGTCGTGGCGCCTAAATTGTGGAATGATTTGCCTCTCCACATTAGACAGGCTCCTACCCTTAACCTATTTGAATCCTGTCTTTAAACACATTTCTACTCACTGGCTTTTAATACTGCATGAGCGTTATTTACTTATTTATTTGTTATTAGCTATTTGGCATTGGTGTTAATTTATATTGCTATTTTATTATGTGTTATTTTATTGTGTAATTTGTATGTTTGTACGGCACTTTGGTCAACACCTCCGTTGTAATTAAAAGTGCTATATAAATAAATAAATAATATGAGACTGTACCCATATTTTAGGGACTAAAATCCAGTCTTTTCCACTCTGTGGAAAGACTGCAGGGGCAAATTGTTCATCAACTTAAGAACATAGAAATTGTTTGATTTATTTAATAACAAACTCTGTGCTACTTTGAAATAGTTCAGTTGCCACTTTGTAAAAGTAGCTCCAATAATGTTATATGTATTGGTATTACTGTCTGGGTATTTTGGCCAGAGTACATACATAAACAGAACACACGTGGAAAAAAACTCTTTTTTTCTATGATAATTTTCATTGACCACAAGCTTCACATTCAAAGCTCACAGACCATCTGTACAAGCCGAACATAAAAGAATACCTTGATGTAAACTCACCCTTTTTCTTACTTTTCTGTTTGTTCTTCTGTTTGGAGACCACCCTCTCCTGGACAGAAAGATAAGACACATAAATGCTACATCCATAGATGGGAACAGCAAGGGTTTGGGAACTAGAGGAAGATACACAGCAGATGGTTGCATTGTGGAACTGATTGCTCCAATATACAGTTTTTTTTAATTTATAATTCAAGAAGAAGCACTCCTAAATATGTCACTTTATCACTCCTGTGATAAAGTCTACTCTCCACCGCTGTGTAATCAATTATTGTAAATGTTATCAGGAAATGATCAGACAGCAGAGGGTTTTCAGGAAACACTGTTAAATGTTCAGTTTCTATGCCATATGTTAAAACAAGATCTAGAGTGTGATTAAAGTGGTGGGTGGGTTCTTTTACATTTTGAGAGAAGCCAATTGAGTCTAATAACAGATTAAGTCCAAGATGGTGGAGATGAGTCTGTCAGACCACAGGGAGACCCTCACAGTGAACCACCTGGTGGGGACACTTAGAACATGTACGGCTGGATTAACTAGAGAGCAGAGACTCAACAACAGTGAGGAAATGTTCCAGTAGGAGGTCAAAGCTGACAGTCTGCTTTGAATCAATACCAAATGTAAAACACATTTCAAACTGAAGCCAGAATCAGAAATTACCTTAAAAATTCTGGTGAAATCTGTTGAGTTCAGCGATACTGAATCATTGTAGTGATTCGTCTCTACATTGACCACCCTGACAGAGTCTCCAGGTGATTTTCCTCTGAGCTGTTTGATGTTTTCGCCCCACAAAGTGATCCTGATGGAGCCTGTGCCGTCCTCAAGTTGGAACTCTTTCCTGTTGGCTGATCCCTGTTTTTTCTTCAGTGTGTCAATCTGAACAAACCAACAACACAACATGACAACAACTCAGAGACCAACAACTCTCCTGTGCATGTTTATTTCTGCTGTGAAGTTTGGAATCACAAATTCAGCCTCAAGCTGCTGTTAGAGGAACTTTAGCTGTTGCCACTGTGATGGCTTCATTGCTCAACCCCAGAGTCACCGAGCCAGCAGTCTAAGCAGATATGTGCAGACCTCCCACTCCCTCAGCCATCATCTCCAACTCCTTCAGGGGTGATACTGGAACACTGAGATAATCTGACCAGTGTGTCCTATAAAACCTAAAAGATGTTCTCTGTTCCCTGTTCTCTGAAACATTAATTGAAGATTCATCATCTATCAGATGCACTATTCTGTATTCTAAATAGATCTGAAGCTTCAAATTTGCTATGAACACTGAGTCAAAACTGACCTGGACCACTGTGAACATACAAAATAGTCTGTAAAGGTTAAACTGAGCAAATATATCTGTTTGTAATATATTTAATATTTAACACAGAAAAATCTTTGTGGGACAGTTAAAGTCGTTTTTTTCACAGCACAGCCTTCAGCAGGACACTAAGCTAAACATGACGAGCGCCCTCACAGCTTCACTGCAGCATATTCAGGTCACACTTACCTTTCTTACTTTTCCTTGAACACTCACTGATGTCTTCTCCGCTGATCCGATGGCCTGTTCGATGGAGCAAACTGGAGTCTGGGAATAACCGAGCCTCTGAGCTTCCATCTCCAGGTTCTCAGGAACATCGATAGCTGCTGTCTTTGATATGACGCTCTTGGTGGTCACTTTCATGACATTTTCGTCCAGGATGACATTTCTGAACAGGTAGCAGCTCTTCTCCTGGAAAAGCTGATAGTGCTCTCTTCCATACACCACCACTTTAATGCTGCCTGTTTCATCCGCCACTCCCAGGTAAAAGAAAAACTTCTTCTCCTTCTTTTTGGTTTCATATGTACGCAGAACAGATTTCGCCAGAACTTTGCCAGCTATGACTTTGTTTCCAAGGTCACTGCTGGTCTTTACATCATGGATGAATTTCCTGTGGACACAAATAAAGAGAACAAAAAAAACAACATGCAGAGACATACATATAAATACAAATCATATCTTCAAATTCACTCACATATGAAGGTGAGGAAAATAAACAGGTGGTAATACCAAGTCTTTCAGAAAAGCATTGACCATTACAAGTGATATATTATTATTATTATTATTATTATTATTATTATTATTATTATTATTATTATTATTAAGACAGCATTAATGTCCACAAAGAAATAAAACTATGTAAGACTTTGTCTAATGCAATGTGCATTATTACTTAATGTTAAAAAAAGGATTTCATAA
>NW_024583264.1:106924-109700 GCF_018398535.1 Haplochromis burtoni | reverse complement strand
GTGTACCTCTGGTGCAAATTACTGACCTCTGTCATCATTTTAGGTGGGGGAACTTGCACAATCGGTGGCTGACTAAATACTTTTTTGCCCCACTGTACTTTGAGGAGTCAAAAGTTTAGAATACATTTTGGTCTATAAATTGATTTCATGATTTCATTTTTCACTCCAATTGCTTATTTGTACTATGCTTTTATTTCAGAGTGCAATGAAACATTAAACATCAAAGTTGAGATATTATGTTCTTAACTTGCTGAACTATTTGCCCCTGCAGTCTTTGCACAGAGTGGAAACCCTTCACACTCAAAGACTCGCTCTTTTTAGAGACAGGATAGGATTTTGATCAGATTGTTTATCTCAACAAGTGAAAAGCTGCTTCCGTAGTACTGAAAAATATTACCCTGTTTAAATGGTTTCCAAATCACTGGATTCTGTTTGATTTATTTTGGAATAAAAGACTTTGGCTTACTAAAATATTGAGACAATAACACCGATATATATAATATTCTTGAAGCTACAACTCAACTCATTTCAAAGTAGTACAGAGTCTTTTATCCCAAAAATAAATAAACAGCGAAATAAATACCTGGGAAAACCTCCTATTATATAAGATATGATCATTGAAAATGAACTCACCCTTCTTCTGTTTGGAGAGCAGCTCATCCTGGAGTGAATCGTCCTCCCATGACATCTGATCCATTTCTTCTTTGATTTATGGATAGCCACAGATAGAAATGGTCCTTTTTACTTTACTGCATTTATCTGACAGCTGTGATTACTGGATATTTTCACATTCAATGTTAAAAGCATAATAAAGAAAAAAAAATAAAGTAAAAATAACAATAACTATACACTGTTAAAGATTTAACCACTCTGGCTGTGTAGCTGCGTCCTCTTCCTTTTTAAAGAGAAATTAAATTTTATTAATTTGTTTAATCTATTTGATTTTTGTGTGAGTACAGCAAAACAACTATATTTCACATTATGAAGTTTTGTTATGTCATAATACAAATGTCTGTATAGTTACATGTTAATTAACGTTTTCTAAACAAATATTTAAACGTAACAAAAGTGCTGCATAACTTTACATCATCACTGCTGTTAGTCTATAAATGTACTCCAACAGAAGAAGTGGGGTTTTTTTTATAATTAGTACTTATCTTAGTTTTTTGAAAAAGGAATATTCCTCGTAAAGTAGAAATGGTTGATCTCAGCTGGAAAACATCCTGGACAGTTTTTTTAGTTTAAATATAATCTGCATCATTTTGAAATCTCTTAACTGTTTTTTTTATACCATCAGATATTTTTTATGAACCTGAAGCAGTAAAGTACGAGCTGTAAATGTCTGAAGTCTCTTACTACAAAGTAGTCTCAAGGCAAATGGATGTTCAACCCAGTACCAGCCAGTTATACCTAATAAAGTGGTCAGTGAGAATACAATAGGTGTATATTTTACATTTATTTTTGTGCAACCACCACTGACAGAGCTGCTGCAAAAACTGTTTAAATCTCCAGAGTCCTGTTGTGCCAATAACACGCGCTAACAGGAAACAGAAACCATAACAGGCGATAATCTGCTCTCACATTTCTTTGTTTTTTCTTAACTTTATTACATTCATTTTCTAACAACTTTCAGGGAAAAGCATTTAAATAATACTCACTTCTGCTGGTTTCAGCCACAGCTTAGTTTCTTTATGAGTTTCAAAGCAGCCAGTAGTTTGAGGAAGGCGGGAAAGCTGCTCAGTGTCATATTTCACTATTCAGGGTGTGTGTGACCTCAGTGCGCAGATGGAACATACCAACTTAAATGATCTTTTTCTCGTTTGCTTGCCACATACACACTGATAATAACACACACACACACACACACACACACAGATTTTTAGCACTGACTGTTCAGAGTTAAATCTTTACAATCTTTATAATCAGAGTCACAGCTCCCATCCACCCCCACCCTCATAAATAATGGTTTGGTCCACAGCTGCCCTCCAACTTTACAGCACACTTCCTGTCTTCTGTTGAAGTAACACACATAAGTAAGCAGAGCTAAAGCAGAGTGATTACAGTTTACACATGTGAGGATTTGGTTCAACTTTATTTATACAACTCAAAATCACAACAACAGGTGTCTCCAGGTGCTTCATACTGTAAGGTGAGGTGGACACTGGGAGATAAGAATTACATCACAGTCCTCCAACACACACCATATGTTACACCCTGAAAAGGGTTGAAAAGGGGATAAGTCAATGACGACGCTCAGACACGATGCTTCTCTTTCAGCAGCTTCATTGCGAATGAGGCATCGTGGCCAGAGTTCCCCTTCCGGGAACGGCAGATATAACGAATCAATCATGATCACTAAATCACATGGATTATTCCCCAGGCTCGACAAGTGGATCACAGATTGAATTTTACACAGGTTGTAGTCACATTAAGGATTGTTATCCGGTTGAACATAGTCATGAACTCTTTTACCGTTTTAGCCTGTGTTACATTACATCTCTTTGATGGGACTTCTTTTAACCTTGTTTATACATTTACATATTTGAAATACATTGAATAATACATTGGGTAACTTTTAACCACAACTTTTTACTCCATTATGAACTTCAACAAATAATCAATCTATCACACATACACAGGAGTCGTATTAACTACAGGATGAATACATAGTTCAGCACAAAGATGAAGCTTCTCACATGAATGTTACATCCATAGATGGGAACACAATACAATCTTACATAAACAGCAGAGTCCAACAGTGTTTGTGGGCAAGAGT
>NW_024583264.1:102183-106904 GCF_018398535.1 Haplochromis burtoni | reverse complement strand
GCTTGCCACATACACACTGATAATAACACACACACACACACACACACACATTCCCTAACACACACACACACACACACACACACACAGATTTTTAGCACTGACTGTTCAGAGTTAAATCTTTATCCTCCTAACAGGCAGTTTCAAAATCACAGCTCCCATCCACCCCCACCCTCATAAATAATGGTTTGGTCCACAGCTGCCCTCCAACTGTACAGCACACTTCCTGTCTTCTGTTAAAGTAACACACATAAGTAAGCAGAGCTAAAGCAGAGTGATTACAGTTTACACATGTGAGGATTTGGTTCAACTTTATTTATATAACTCCAAATCACAACAACAGGTGTCTCCAGGTGCTTCATACTGTAAGGTGAGGTGGACACTGGGAGATAAGAATTACATCACACTACTTACACACACTTATTAACTACAGGATGAATACACAGTTCAAAGTCAGCTTTATTGTCAAAGACCATCTGTACAGTCATAGACAGGAATTTGAAGTTGCAATGCTCCCACAGCACTCAGTGTACAATGAACAACTTAAAGATGAAAATAAAATAAAAGTCTTATGTTCAACACATTACAATACAATCTTACATAAACAGCAGAGTCCAACAGTGTTTGTGGGCAAGAGTTCATGTGCATGTGGAGGTGGGGCAGTCAGTGAAAGGCTGATGGTGGAGGTTCAGAGTTTGTATGTTTGGGGGGTTCAGAGGTGGATGCAGGTCTGGAGTCGGTGTGTGCGAGAGCAGGGAGTGAATTCAGCATCCTGACTGATGGATGAAGCTGTCTCTCCGTCTGCGGCCTCGAGGCTCTTCAGTCTCCTTCCTGATGGCAGCAAACTGAAGAAGCTGTTGGACGGATGAGTGGAGTCACCTGTAATGCAGAGAGATGAGGCGGGTGCTGTAGATGTTCTGAAGGGAGGGAGGAGAAGTACCCACGATCCTCTCTGCTGCTCTCAATACTCAATAACTTTTTCTGGCAGGACCCAGTGCAGGAGCCAGACCACACAGGGATGCAGCTGGTGAGGATTCTCTGAACGGTGCCTCTGTAGAAGGTTCAAAAATGTAAAAACAAATTCAGCCGCTAGCCTGCCTGATCCTGCCTGATGCCTCCGCGCTTACCCCTCTTCTGCTTCCTCTTGCAGCACCTGACACGTTTCCACTGTGGGTGAGATCTGGGAGTGGGGGTCGCTGATGGTAGATGCCTCCGAAGCACTCCGCAGTTCCTCAGTTAGCGGGCCCTTCTGTGTGGTGCTCTGATGTTGGCTGCACCCTGTGTGAAGACAGGTGCAGTGTTGATGCAGTCTGACAGCCACGGGTTTGATAGACCTGTAAGTTAACAAACATCAGCTCAGTTACTCTGTGATCATAAAGGAGACCCTGGCTTTACTTTGTACTGTTTCAGCTGAGGTCGTCAATGAGCATCTTCTCATGTTTCTTGAGGATTTGGTAGAAGGCTTCTTTGGAGGCATCGCCAGCTTTCAGAGGGCCGCCGTAGAGCTTCCTCATCTTCTCCTGAGAGGTCTGCAGAGCTCTGATTTTATCATCGCCACGGGGCAATCGTGGCTCAAGAAGTTCACCTTGTAATCGGAAGGTTGCTGGTTTGAGCCCTGGCTCCGACAGTCTCGGTCGTTGTGTCCTTGGGCAAGACACTTCACCCGTTGCCTACTGGTGGTGGTCAGAGGGCCCGGTGGCGCCAGTGTCCGGCAGCCTCGCCTCTGTCAGTGTGGCTACAATGTAGCTGCCATCACCAGTGTGTGGATGTAGTGTGAAGCGCTTTGGGGTCCATAGAGACTAAGTAAAGCGCTATATACAAATACAGGCCATTTACCATTTTTCTTTTTTTAGTTATAGTAGAAAGAAAAATGCTCTATAAAAATAAAGGTTATTGAAAATAACAAATAGTCATAAACTGTAGTAGAAATAGTTACTTGAGTGCAGTCATATTGTAACCAGTGTTGGGGAGTAACGGAATACATGTACCGCCGTTACGTATTTAAAATACAAAATATGAGTAACTGTATTCCGTTACAGTTACCGTTTAAAAAGGTGGTATTCAGAATACAGTTACTTTGTTGAAATAAATGGATTACACTGCGGTACTTTCCTGTTTCATTTGTCGCGGGTCAGGACTGTTTGGGTTTTGTTTGACAGCTACGTTCTGTTGTTCCAGGCGGCAGCGTTACGGTTGCCATGGTTACAGGGTGACGCTCTCTCTCTGCGTGTTTCCTGGGTGAGAGAGCGCCTTTTTGTTGTTGTTGTTGTGCTAAGCTAACAGGCAGAATGCTACAGGTATAGCTCTAAAGAATGTAGCATCATGGGCAGTGTAGTCCGTGCTGCAGGGAGAATGGACTGCCATACACGTTATGTGTCTGTGAGCGAGGGAGGGAGAAAAAGGAAAAGTACGAGCTGTCATCGAGCAAAAACGGGAGCTGGAAGCATGTAAATATAATAATAACCACTGCAGCCAAGAAGAGTGCCTGACGAGCCCAGTTGTAAGTAAGCTATTAAGACTCGACTGTACACCGTGTTCGTGTTTTCCTCTGAAACAATAAGTTCCGTTGGAGCAGCCTTTCAACGCCTCTCTCTGTCTCTCGCAAGAAAAGTTGACCCACACAACAAAGTAAAGCTATTTTTCGGCTACGAGCCGACAGGGACCCCGCCGTATTAGTCAGAGGTCCCTTTACTACAGTTCGGAGTCGCGGACCTTCAGTAACAGTAATAAATCACACAGCAATAGTACATTCACGTTGTTGTAAAAAGCATGATAATATATTAAGTAATCCAAAGTATTCAGAATACGTTACTGTCATTGAGTAACGTAACGGAATACGTTACAGAATACATTTTGGGGCATGTAATCTGTATTCTGTAATGGAATACATTTTAAAAGTAACCTTCCCAACACTGATTGTACCATAGTCGCGACTGGTCTTTGCGTTGACCATCTTGAAAAAGTCTCCATGTGATATTCCACTGAGCTGCTTGATGTCTTCAGATGATCCTGATGGCACCTGTGCAGTCTACAAGTTCAAACTCTTGCTTGAATTTTCTTCTTTCTGTGTTTGAGCTTCAGTTTGATCAATGGGTAACAATTTGTGAAGGGAGAAACGGATTCATTTCTTGTGAGGAGCAAAAAAACATCAGTGTGATCCATCCTATTCATGACTACTTGTGAACAGAATAGAAAAACATATCAGTCCAAACTATCACAAAAGCTGTCAGTCTTATGCCTATAGCTGAATGGATGCTAACAAATTCCCAGTAAATAGAAGATGTATCAAACCTTCTCTCTTCTGAAAGAAATATCATCTATCTGAAAACTAGACCACACGAGCATTTGTTGAACTGTGTGAAAGCATCTGATATGAAGACAAAGTTAAACTTTAGACTAGCAGAATTATCAGATATTGTAGGCATCACGCTCCATCGACTCTTCAGACAATTATGAGTGTAATCATGCACCAGAGTTTTCCAGCATCCTCATTGATCACCTGATCCATCTTACTGCCAGGTGGTAAGCTCCCCTCTTTACCTCAGTGTCTAAGACATGCAGCCACAGATCTGATGATATGGTTACAAAATCAGTCGTCAACATGGAACCATAGCATCTCCCAGTACCTTATGAATACCCTTATGATCGAACATTCTGTCTTTTATAAACAAACTGTGATTAGCAGAAAAATATCTGGGTTTATCTGGCAGGCAGTTCATCACAATCACTGTCACAGCCCATCTGACTGTTGCAGTAGAACAGTCTTATTACTTTCAAAAAACAAAACATGGGATGTGAATGGAGTAGTTTTCATACAGCGTGACAACTGATTTGAGACTATTGGTAACATCAGTTATGTTTCATGGACCCACAGTAGTTCAAGCTCAGCAGATATACGTAAATAGATAAGATCCTATGGATCTGATCATGCTGCTCTTTAGTCAATTCAAATAGTTTTAAAGTAATTTAAAGGTTAATGTCATCATATTTTGATTTTGATTTAGAGACTGTACTTCAGCAGATTCAGGTCACACTTACCTCTCTTACTGTTCCTTGAACACTCACTGATGTCTTCTCCGCTGATCCGATGGCCTGTCCGATGGAGCAAACTGGAGTCTGGGAATAAACGAACATCTGAGCTTCCATCTCCAGGTTCTCAGGAACATCAATAGCTGCTGTCTTTGATATGACGCTCTTTTTGGTCACTTTCATGACATTTTCGTCCAGGATGATCTCTCTGAACAGGTAGCAGCTCTTCTCCTGGAAACGCTGATAGCGCTCTCTTCCATACACCATCACTTTAATGCTGCCTGTTTCATCAGCCACTCCCAGGTAAAAGAAAAACTTCTTCTCCCTCTTTTTGGTTTCGTATATACGCAGACCAGATTTCGCCACAACTTTGCCAGCTATGACTTTGTTTCCAAGGTCACCGCTGATCTTTACATCAGGGATGGATTTCCTCTGCAGGCAGATGGAGAGTCAGCTCGCAGACAAACTTACATCGCAAAACAAGTCAGATGCTGTGATCATCCAATGAAAACTCAAAAATTCACTCACCCATGAAGGGATTTTTATCTCCTGAAAAGAAAGAGTTAAACAGTAAGTCACTCATAGACTGAATATTGTAAATGTTCAAGAAACTGTTTTCAGAAATGTGCAAACAGTTATGTGGGAATCAAATCCCTACCAGCCCACAGAGCTGATCTCTTTGGTGTAATTACTTC
>NW_024583264.1:60186-98268 GCF_018398535.1 Haplochromis burtoni | reverse complement strand
GATCATACAGAAAGCATAAATGTCCACAAGTTAATAAAATTATGTAAAACTTGGTGTAATGTGACATGCAGTATTACATTAACTTTGAAAAAAATCACAACTTGTACCTTGTCAGGCTGAGGGCTCTTCAGTCCATCTGTAAAAGAAAGTAAAATGACAAAAGCACAAAGGTAAAGTGTAAAATGCATCCAGGACAGAAACAGCTGCGTGATGCTGCTAACAGAACGCCGGCTCTTTACAAGCAGACAGCATGCTAATGCTAAGCTAGTCAAACACCCAGAGTCACGTCAAAGGTGAGCGTATGCAGACTCCAGTCCAGCAGCCAGAGCCGAACTTTAACAGGTAACAGTCAGGCTGCAGCCTGTTTGTACCGGTTCCTGTACGAGTATTTAAAAGTAGAATGGGAGGCAGAGCCTTCAGTTTTCAGGCCCCTCTTCTGTGGAACCAGCTTCCAGTTTGGATTCAGGAGACAGACACTATCTCTACTTTCAAGATTAGGCTTCAAACTTTCCTTTTTGCTAAAGCATATAGTTAGGGCTGGACCAGGTGACCCTGAATCCTCCCTTAGTTATGCTGCAATAGACGTAGGCTGCCGGGGATTCCCATGATGCATTGAGTTTTTCCTTCACTCACTATGTGTCAATAGACCTCTCTGCATTTAACTATTAGTTCTTATTAATCTCTGGCCTCATGCACAGCGTGTTGTTTCTCAATCTCCCCCCTCAGCCAAACTGGTCTCAGCAGATGCCCTCCTTCCCACTATTGCCAACCACTTGCTCATAGAGTTTCATGTAATTGTTGGGGTTTTCTCTGTATTATTGTAGGGCCTTTACACTACAATATAAAGTCCTTTGATACAACTCATTGTGATTTGGTGCTGTATAAATAAACTGAATTGAAATGGATCTAAAAAATTTATACTGAGCATTTTAAACAAATGACATCACTGTGTGTTGGATAGTTAGCTCTTGAGATGGAAAGCAGCACTGTTTCCTCCAGCACTTACCAGTTTCAGCCTCTCGCTCTTCATCTGAACTTGAATCACTCACAATGTTGTTCTTCTTAAAGCCTGAACACACACAGCTCAACATCAGACTTACATCAAATAAAATATTTATTCTCATGATTGTGGCCACAGCTCAGTGGCTCTGCCACAGTTTCAGGGTGTGTTTGCCTACCAGCTTCAGCCGTTTTCTCTGCTGACTCCGATTCAGTTTCACTGCGTTTCCTCTTGTTTCCTGAAACAGAAATGAATCCAACTTGTGAGAGCATGTGTGTGCCAGGTTTTCACTGAAGAGTCAGTCAACATAAAGTCTGTTTCTTTCATACCTACACAGAGCAAACGTAAAAACACTGGCAGTGATTACTGTTCAGTCTGTTCACATGTAACTCTGCATCTGCATCTGCATCCACCCCGGCTTGGACAGTCTTGGTCGTTGTGTCCTTGGGCAAGACACTTCACCCGTTGCCTACTGGTGGTGGTCAGAGGGCCCGGTGGCGCCAGTGTCCGGCAGCCTCGCCTCTGTCAGTGCGCCCCAGGGTGGCTGTGGCTACAATGTAGCTGCCATCACCAGTGTGTGAATGTGTGTGTGAATGGGTGGATGACTGGATATGTAAAGCGCTTTGGGGTCCTTAGGGACTAGAAAAGCGCTATATAAATACAGGCCATTTACCATTTACCATCTGCAGCAGCTTTATAAATAATACATAATTTAAGCACGTTGGTAAGAAAGTCATAATCTGCCTTCAGCAACTACAAGGAGAGAGGTTACACCCCGTATATATGGACTTCCAAAGATCCACAAAGAAGCGGTCCCACTCAGACCCACTGTTAATTAACAGTATAAACTCTGTCACCTACAAAGTTTCCCAGCACCTTATCATCACTTTACTTCCATTTGTGAGAACACATCCCATCACATCAAAACCTCCAATGATTTCACCAACGAGATCCACAAACTTGCACTGGACCCAGATGAAACCACCGTGTCCTGTGATGTGGTCTCTCTCTTCACGACTACAACAAAACAGCTCCTTAGAAAACAGAATCAGTTTCAGCCCCGATCAGATTTCATGGTAACGTTCACACTCTGATAGGCACCTTCACTCACAGCCTTTTTCGACTAGTACCTACTTGGCTCGGCTCGGCACGCTAAGTTTTCCATTTTGCAGGTTATGGTACCAGGTACCTTTTAGTACCAACTCCGCCGCGGTTTCTAAACAATCCAAGGCCATCTGGAAAATGTGATGTCAACAGATTGCAAGCCACTGATTGGCTGGTCTGGTTGATGAGTCATTTGAAAATCAAAACTGTCATTTTTGAAAGCCAGCAACAAGGAAAACTGCTGCACAGGAACAACACTGTGGTCCCAAGCTAGGCGAGTGGGCTCCAGCAGATCCCGGGAACAACATCGGAGATCTCTGTCCAGAAGAGCGCAGTCCTGGGAACAGCTAAGATACTGCAGGACCCTCAAGCTCCCAGGCCTCTGGTAGAGGACCCGAGCTTGAAGGATAAACCGCCCGCAGGGGCGTGCTGGGTTTTTTTTATAATATATATAAATATTTAAAAAAAAATTCTGCTTTTGCCACTGTGCGGTTTGGGATGAACTAGACAGAAGAGTGAAAGCACAAGCACTACAAGTGTCCACATTTATGAACTTCTGTAACAGATATGGGAGAAGATTTGATTTCTTGTAGAAGAACCACGGTGTGTTCAGCTGTTATATCTGCCAAAGGCGCTTACTGATGAGTCAGAAGTTTAGAATAGATTTTTTCTTTTTATTTTTTTTTTTTTTTGTGTCCCGTTTGGATCTTTAGCCATCAGAATTGTTGTCTTAAGGCCAAGAAAGATGCCAAGCGGATTTATTTTACCAAGTGGATCATCATGGCCTTGCCATATTGGTCCATTTGATTGACCTTTATTATAATTATGAATTTATTTTATTTTCAGTTGCTACAAACGGGACAGACATGACTGGGGGATAGGACAGGGAGAGAGAATGAAAGAAAGAGAGGGAGAGAAAGAAAACCAAAGGGGAGAAGAGACGGTGAGGGTCTCCATCTTAGCATCAAAAAATGTGAACTAATGGCAACTAAAGATTGTTCTGAAGCAAATTCTGAAAATACTCCAGTAAAAATATATAATTTAAACTAAAGATCAACACAGAAGAGGTTTCTTAAAAATTTTACTTTCATAATTAAAACCAAACCAAACAAAACGAACCCCATTTAAATCCATGAGGAACATTTTTCCACAGTAACTGAAATGAAGACGACTCCCTGTAGTTTTCCACTCACACACTTTATTGCAAACGATGTTCCAGCAAACACAGACCCACATCAGAGACACAGCACCGCCTCGTGTCCTCCGATCTGTTCGAGCAGAGGACGCCCGAGCGACGCCTTCATCTTTGTTCTTGTGACACGATAAAACCGCCTCAGCTGATGGTGGAGGCATCCTCGGGGCTCCGCCCCCCCGTTTCCTTGTTAATGTGATTAATGTGGCGAGCAGACGTGAGTGTTTCACACTTTTGGTCACTTTCATGTCCAACGGAAAGGAATGAAACAACAATTCACCCAACAACAACAACAACAACAACAACAACAACAACAACAACAACAACAACAAACACGTAAATACAAAATAAATAATCCAGGTGATACCTGACCCCGCCCCCTTTTTAATCTTAGCCAATCAGATTTTCCAGCGTTGAGATATAAATAAACTTTATGGACAGGAACCAGGTGCTCGAGGTCAAAGGTCAGGCCATCGCCGCAGGTCTTTATGTCACCATGTACTCCTGCCGCTTGTTGAGTCGGACCTGGCAGAGCGAGATGGCGCCCACCACCACGTAGACGGCAGCGGCGATGAAGCAGTTGATGCCGACCTGGTTGTAGAGACTGTAGATGTTCTGAGGGGGATTTTTACTGCGGGGAAAAAAAGGAGAAGACGAGTTTATCTGCTGTTTGTCATCGGTCAGACGCGTCGCAGCGTCTCAAGCTCGGGTCGAACCGACCGAGCAGCTTTTAACCCCCAACTCACTCGTTATGGATGTCATCCTCGGTGAACGGGACGTCTTCGATCAGCACGGCTGACTTGGCGCTGAAGAAGATTCCCAACATCGCCTGCAAGAGAGCAAGACACGGGGTCAACATGAGGCTCGGGGACCCGTCAGGGCCACAGCTATGAATCGAACCTCGTCACTGAGTTTAAATGTTTTCTGTTCACTGCTTCAACCGAGGATTTATTCTGATAAGAAAAGCAGGAAGTGATCTGCTAAATATTTTAACTGACAGACCTGAGACCTCAGAACCTTTAAACAGGGTTCGTACAGGTGCTTGAGATCCTTGTAAATGCTTGAATTTTAATATTGTCTTTTCAAGGTTTGAAAAGTGCTTGAATTTCAGATGTGGTGCTTAAAAGTGCTTGAAAGTGTAACTGTAGTTATTTGTGGTGAATGAAATATCTGATTGAATAGTTTTCTTATCAGACAGAAATAAAATGAGTCGCAAAATGTGTTGATGCATTCTCAGTCATCCAGGAAAGTTATAAACATTACTCTTACAAACAGGACATTTGCATAATGACTGAAACCAGCCCACTGAAGGAACAATGGGCTGGGAGGACATTATGCTGCTACTGTTTTATCAAAATTTTAAACGAATATCCTCATATGTGGCTCTCATTTTTCTTAGAAACAGAATTCAGGTAAAAGAATAAACAAATCTCGCGATTCTTTGTTTTTACATTCATCAGGTCCCAATTAGCCCAAATTTCAAAGAGAAATTAAAAATCCATGCCATGGAAGAGTTCGGGTCTTAGGAGGTCAAGGAGGGTGAAACCAGCAGAACTACATTCAGATCGGCCTACGCGGGCTCCGTCTATGTACCCGAGAAGTACTGGAATTCAGTGATTAGCCAGTCAGCGTTGAAATGCGTTGAGAGTTTTACCAACTTCGAATAAAATTAGCAGCAAGAAATTGCTCACAATAACATTATATTTAATCCAAATACAGAGTCCCCACTGGTAGTTCCTTAGCCTTCCAGGAAATAGTCGGTCCCTTCGTGATCTTACCAGCATGATGACGCCCCAGATGCTGATCACGATCCCGCACGCGGCCATCTTCGGCCCGCAGAACAGCAGCGACGGCATGTCCGCGTCCCTTTGATCGATCAAAAGATTATTATTATTATTATTACTATTATTATACTCTAAACTGAAAGAGGACCCATCGAAAAACGAAGCCTCTCGGTCAGCTGATCTCACCGCTCGGCTTTATTCGGCGAATGTCGGTACTGTTCGTAAGCCGCAGGCCAGCGACCAATGAAATATCCTGTGCCCATACACTCCGCCTTTTCCTGTCAAATTGGCCAATGGCGTTTAAGTTGCAAAGTCGCGCATCATTCTCTGTTTCCCGTTTGTCTTTGTTGTGATATTTATAATTTTTCTTTCTGAATATGTAATTCATAAATGACCAAATTAAACCGCAACTTCTCATCGGACGCGAGTCCCGCACAGCTTCGCGAGTTTAGGATCTTAAATCTTGGGAATCCCGCTAACGGAAGTCAGCTAGCTAAGCTCATAGGAGCTAATTGTAGCTAACAGCTAGCTACCGTTTGTTTCAAAATAATATTTTTTTCACCTGAGGCTCAGAAATGACGTCAGCCTCTGCTAAGGTAAGCTTTCACCTGCTTATGTTTTTTTTTCTTTTACGTAAGTGCAAAAATTGAGCTTAACAGCCAACTTGTAGAGAACCGGTCATGTAGCTGCACACATAACTCAATTTAATTCAGTTGCTGCATCATGAAGAAGAGCTTCATGAAATATACTTTAAATATCTTTTCACCCCTAAATTATAAAAAGTAGAGGCAAATTCGGCACATATTGAACACCCAGAGCTTTTTTTATTTTTGCGCAGAAATCCAGTTGATTAGAAGCAGTGCGGTACTATCGCCTCACCATGACAGCAAGATGTGTTAAAAGTGACAAATGATGAACCAGAAACAGCTTTCAGCTGCAGCCACACATCGCACTGACTGTACTGCAGAGAGTCCTGATAAATCAGCTCACTGTTTCAGCTCAGAGTAAATCTGCTTTGTGCTTCACTTTTTCCTCAGATTGTTTAGAAATGCAGTGAATGAGTGTATATGTATGTGGTGCACACCTGATCCAGGTTGTGATAGGGCTCCATGTTTACAGTGAGGGAAACACAGCTGGTGGTGTAGCACCTGAGTGTGCAGTTAAAGGTGGTGTGCAGCGTAGATCATGTCTACGGTCACCGTTTAAATCGGAGCATTGATGGCTGTGTTTCCTGCAGGTGGGCGAGATCTTCTCAGCAGCTGGCGCAGCTTTCACCAAGCTGGGAGAGCTGACCATGCAGCTCCACCCAGTGTCCGACTCCAGCCCTGCAGGGTGAGACAGACACACACAGAGGAAGTGGCTGCATTACTGACACAGTGTCAGTTGGTTGTGACCAAACACTATAGCTAACTGTAAACTATAAACTGAATGTGAGCCTCACACACATGCAGGGGGGATAAAACCCAGCTGGAAACGAGCAGCGTGGTTTCACGTGTTTGGACGTGAGCGGTTTGTCGACATGTTTGAGTTTTTCTGTGAACTGATGCTGTGTTTGTGTCCTCAGGGCCAAGTGGACGGAGACAGAGATCGAGATGCTGCGATTGGCTGTGCGTCGGTTTGGAGACGACCTCAACAACATCAGCACGGTGATCAAAGAGCGCACAGTGTGAGTGTTAAAGGAGCAGTTTGCCTTTTATTAATGAAGACGTTTAGTTTTAGAATCGTTCAACAAAAACAGGAAACGAGAATCAGACGAGGTCGCCGGAGGAAACGTGACAACACGAAGGGAATCAAAAGTAAAGGAGGGCTCCGCTAACGCATGGAGGTCACTTCATGTTTGCTGTTTGTGTTAAATGGACGGAGGACATGAATGTAGGAAACAGGAGTGAGACTCTTTGGTGTCGGGTTGCTGTTGTAGGACTGCAGACGCAAAACTCATAGATACGCCAATAAATGCTCACGTGACACGTTTAAAGGCTTCACTGTTGAATATTTTATGTTAAAAAATTTCAAGCGTTTCCTTTAAGGATGTAAAAGCAGAATGAACTTTGATTGGCTGACGGCCGCTCCTCTTCCTCTGCAGAGCTCAGATAAAGAGCACGGTGAAGAGGAAGCTGTATGAGGACAGCCGGGTGCCCATTTCCTCCGAGTCTCCCAAGAAGAGCGTCAAGAAAACTCCAGTCGCCATGACACCCACCTCGGCGCCCGCCGCGTCCGCCATCATCTCCGTGCCGACCTCGCAAGTCGTGGCTTCCACTGGAATGCAGAGCAGCCCCTCCCTGGCCCCGCCCATCAAGAAGCAAAAGACAGCAGGTGAGATCCGCTGCGTTTTTCTTTGATCTGTGTGATGTCACAGAGAGGGGACGATGATGGTTAGAAAGAGGGGGAGGAGCTAAAGCAGCTGGTTTTAGACAGGTTGAGCTGAGGCCCAGGAGCAGATAAAGAACCGTGCACCTCTGGACTTCCTGCCACTGTGTGCTGACCTTTAACCCCTGAGGCCTCAGACGCTCCGAGGTTCTCTCTGATAATCCGAGCTGTCCTTCTGCCTGCAGACGTGACGCTCAGCGCTCTGAACGACTCGGACGTCAACAGTGACCTGGTGGACATCGAAGGCCTCGGAGACGGCTCGTCCAATAAGAAGCTGAACTTTGATCAAGGTCAGTGTGGCGCGGGTGTGAAGGCGTGGAGCTCCTGCAGACTCACTTCAGTTTGTCCATAAACTCCTCTTCTCTCCTCAGAGAGCCTCAACCTGGACTCCAGCCTCATCATGAACTCCAGTGACCTCCCCCTCCTGTCCCGCTGACCTCTGACCTCTCCAGAGCCGCCTCACTTTCTCACTTTGTTTTATTTTTTCCTGATGAAGCTCGAGTCGGACTTTTCTTCTGTTGTAGTGACGCAGATATTTTTTTTATTTTCGTCAGTTTTAGTTTCAGGTCAGTTTGTGAGCGTCGTTATCGTGAAGACGTTTGCCTGCAGATACTCATGTGCAGATTCACCTCTGACCTCTGAGCCTCCAAATTTGACCCCACCCCTGACTTTGACCTGCACCGCCCACCTGAATCTGCAGGACGTGGTGCCAGCAGCCAACCTCCACCTTCAGAGTAAACATGATTTGATGGTAGGAGGTTCAGCGCTCTCCTGGATGTGTGAACGCCACTACACAGTGCGTGGCCCCTCCCACACCAGCATTATGAGTGCTGACCAGCATCATCACTACGACAACAAGCCGACCAAAAAGGCGGCCGTGATTTTTTTCATGATTGGCTCGTTTCAGTGTGAAGCACTGAGAGGGTCGACTCTGACCCCCCCACAAAGGCGACCACCGCTCTGAAGCTTCGGTTTGCTCTGAGCTGGCGTCCTGCTGAGCTCTGCTCATCGTGCTGACATCATCGCGCGTTTACAACTTCCTGTTCAGAGGAGAGCGGCTGTCAGCTGGCTTTTTGATGAGGTGGTGTGGGTGGAGCTTCAAGGCTCAGAGGGGCTTGAAATGACTCGGCACATGGGGTCAGGTGACAGGAAGTCTCCTTCAGTCGCCTTAGGGTAGTGGATGGCAACCACGACGGTATCCGCAGCGAGCTTTGTGACCTCATCGCTGAGGGTCTGATGTAAAAGCAGTTTGAATTATGTTGAATAAACTTGACTCACAACTGTTTGACGTGTTTTTCTTCCTTTGCTTTGAGGCAAACTTTGGACAACAGACACAAATCTGAGGATACGAGTTTGTTTCGTAACCTGATGAGGACGGTTTGGGACAGGCTGAAGTTTAAACGTTTATAACTTGATTTTCAGACGCCTGATATTTACTAAAGTGTGTCTAAACTGGAAGAAATCGAAGCTGATAAAATGAGTAAATCTGTTTTTAAAGCTTCATTTTGTGCGTCGCTCGAGCAGAGCAGAGGTTCTCTGAGCGATCGTCCCTCTGTGACGCTGCCACGTTGACACCAGAGTCTCGTAACAATGACGAGAACAAACTCGCCGATGTGAAGGTACAGACGTTCTTTTATTGGTATTTTTCATATACAATATAATATTTATATATATTTATAGTGTGTACATGAACAGTTTCCACTAAAGTCGTTCTTTTTCTCGTACAGCCGTGAGAACGTCTCGAGGGAATGAACACTTGAATATAGACTTTAATGTTTCAGTTGCATAAAAATACATCGTCTCATCCACGTAGACAAGTCCAAGTATTTACACGTGAACGTGTGACTGATGTGCTTTTAGTTCCCTTTGTCCTCAACAATAAAACTCTTAGCAGCCCTTTTGTTAAAGTCGTATCTCACTCTGGTCCTTCGCCGACTTTCATAATTTCAGAAAAATAAAAACAGGCTTTTATCTTCATTACAAAGTTAAATATTTAATGTTGCTGATGAGCGTGAGTAAAAACTATGAAACCAGCTGAAGGTCGCTCTCATGTTCATGGAGGCGGAGCCTGTTTACTGAAACACAGGTATCAGCCAGCTGTTACCATGTGACTGACAGGGAAGTCTTGGTCACATGATCACAGGCGACGCCTCTGCAGTCTGAAAACCCAGTAGGTAAGGCGTAGTTTGTGTGGGCCCTGAAGGTGGCGCTGTGGTGTCAGGCTGAGCCAAAACATTATTTCCCACACAGGATGTTTTGTTTGCTGGAACTCAGAGGACTCCATCCACTGATGGAGACTCAGATGAAGGTGAAGCCTGAGCTGCTGTCAAACTGAAAGTACAGTGTGATGGAGGCGGGGGAACTACGGGGCCCCCCCAGGGTCATTTCTGACGTTTGACTCTCGGCGCTCTGCCAGAGTGAAATACTCCTTTAATACTGAAAAACTTTCAGCAAATACCTCTCTGAGAACAGCGCTCACATCCTCGCCTCTGCATCAAAATCCGTCCGTGTCAGGATGTAACGGATAACAGCTCCATGTCCAACACGAAAACCTCCAATCACACTGGACACGTGCATCACATATAAAAATAAAAACATGATATTGGACTTCAGACACCTGCAGGACGAGAGACTCGACAATGAAACACCAAAGACGTTTAAACCCGAGTCCGTCACATTTCTGTCCCGCTACATAACACCTCCTCTCTCCAGAGCTACCGACAGCATGGGATGGCGCTTGTGCAAAGTTTATCTCACACACACACACACACACACACACACACACACACACACACACACACACACACACACACACACACACACAGGAAGTTGTCTTAAAGCTACGGTCTGTCTGAACAGCGACTAGAATTTGGCAGCGTGTCGTGACCTCTGAGGAAAGTCTGTCCTGCTTCAGACGCTTCAAACTGGAAATGAGTCCTGATTCAGACAAACTGCATGAAAAACGCAGCAGAAGAATCAGTAAATGTCTGATTTAAATCTTTTTTGACACGTTTTGCTTCTTTAAAAATTTAAATAATAGTTTATTTTTTCCTTTTAGACCAGGGGTGGGTAGCTCCAGGCCCCGAGGGCCGGTGTCCTGCAGGTTTTAGATCTCACACCTGAATCACATGATCAGTTCGTTACCAGGCCTCTGGAGAACTGCAGGAGCTAATTTAGCCATTTAAATCAGCTGTGATGGTTCAAGGACACATCTAAACCCTGCAGGGACAGGGGCCCTCGAGGCCTGGAGGTGCCCACCCCTGTTTTAGACATTTCAGCAGGTGAAGACTTTGGTGTGGGCCTGCTCACGAACCCCGAGCCGCCATGTGAGAGCGTCTGGAACAGGACAGACTCAGAGTCGTGACAATAAAGCAAGAACAGAAAAAGCAGCAGAACTGGACAGCATCCTCCCACGAGGTTATGTCATCAGTCTCTGAATGAAAGGACGATAAAATGGTCAAACTGTGCAAAGTGGTGACGGCAAAATATAATCTGCCTCTAAAAAAAACTACAAAGCTTTTGTGTCTGCGTCGCTGATGGCGACCAACGCTCAGCGGGTCTTTCTCTTTAACTGGGAATAAAGACACTTCATCAAAGAGCTTATAGAGGCTATTTACAAACATGTCTCACTGAAACCTCAGGCCTGACCTTTGACCCGACCGCCGCTCCTCCCAATTGAAGACATGTTCAGGCACGATGAGTGATCGTAGGAAACTGTACAACACTGTGCAAACGCTGGAAGCAGAACTGCAGCTTGTCCACATAAAGCACCGCCTCCGACCTCTGACCCCTGACCTCAGATTTGTGCTCACATCATCACAGGAACATCATTATATCCAGACCGGTGAACTGGTGCTTCCAGCAGGAATACCATACCACCTTTATTTATTGCTGTAATATTCTTACAGCACAAACCTGCTCACTGACATGTGGCGTGAACTTTGAACCTTATGGAGCCTTCAGCAGCAAATACAACTGTTTACACTGCAGGCCGGCGTTACGGCTGCTGCACCACGAGGATAATACTTCATGGTAACACCACACGGCACATACATCCAAAACCACATCAAGTGAACAGATGTTGGTAACTGTTGCTTTGGTGTCAGTGAGCTTTCATGTAACTAAATGCTGCTAACGCTGAAGAACTGACCGGCCCCTCTCTTTATGGGGGCCTGTACCTGCAGTCTAGCTTCCCCCGTCAACCGGCCTCAGGAAGCACTCAACACTCTAAACTCTCTGTAGGTCAGGTGTGGCTGATAAATCAGAGCAGACTCAAGCAAAATAACTTTAGTGGGTTGAACGAGTTCAATCATAAATGTATCTCAGAGGAGGAAGAGCACGGCTTCTTTCTGCAGGCCGAAGGAAGGTCAGCGCACACCAGCTGCTCAAAGTATTCACATATAGATACACTATTAACAAGAAACCACCTCTTTCCTCTTACTGGAGACCGGCTTAAAAAACGGCCTCCAACTGAGACCTGACAAAACCAGAAGGATCCAGTCTCACCCATAACTGGAAGTTTTCATTAAAACACAAAAAGCCTTCGAAGGCTGAAGTGTTGTTCAGAGGCAGAGCTTCAGCCCACCTTCATGTGGTTTTGGGATCGGGAATGATCCTTGATTCGATGAAGGGCTGTGAGTCCAGATGATCATGAACACTCATGAATTCCTCTAAATAAACCTCATCATTTCTATGTCTTCCTTACAGAAAGATTTCTGAGATTGTACAAAAGCAACTTCAGGAAACAAAAGTTCTGCTGAAGTTTCCAAGTTTGATTCCGATCCCGTCGATTGAAGAGGAAATCAAATGTTCCTGAAGTGCCTCCGAAGACCGTCCGGACAGCGGTCTGCGTTTAAGTCCTGAATACAACTCAGGACCTCATTTGAACTATCTCAATAATAAACTACAGAGAAACAGGAACGTGAACATGAACAGCATCAGCTGATTGGTCCGTTTGGACAGGAGCCTCCAGGTTTCATCCTTCCACGAGCCGAGATCCGTCTTCAGCGCGTTTTTAAAGAAAGGAAGCCAAAGAATGGGACATCCTCTGGCTTTTCCTCTTTCTTCTTCAGTCCCAATTTCTGCTCCATGTTCACGTAAGGATTACCCACAAACCCCTTCACTCCAAGCTGCGCTCGTTCAGCCCGATTACACAACCAGCGTGTCTTCAGTCCTACAAAGTTTCCCGAGTTTACTTCATGATGTCACGATGACACTGATGTCGAGTCCTCTCGGCACTGTTTGATGGCAGTGGGGTGGAGCCACAAAGTGACATGATTGTGGAGATGAATCTTCAATCAGCCAATGGGGACAGCTGGAAATCTACAGAGGCGGGGCTTACAGGGACACTGGTGGATGACTGGAACAGATCTACGATGTGATGAAGGTTGAAGTTCCTCCAGCTGCTGACGGGCGGTCTGTGCCCACTGTGACGGGTCGGGACTGGAGGTGAGCTGGTCTTTAGTGTCCAGGGTGCTGGTGGGAGGTGAAGGGAGTGAAGGCGGGTGGGGGCGAGAGAGACAGGGGGTGGGACTGAGGAATGGACCCTCCCACAGGAGGAGAGTCTGCCGCTGACTGTGAGACGCTGAGAAGAGAGGAGGAAGATCAGGTTTCACGTTTTAGGTTTTTAACACAATCCATCTCTCAGGTCATCCTCACCTAACTGTGTAGCTGCTGTGGTGGGTGGGGTCTGTCACCCCAGCAACAAAGAGCTTCTTTGGGGGTCCATCTGACTCCACCCCCCCTGAGGGATGAGTTTTCACAGATTTACACACTTTTGTTTCAAGACTGCAGAATAAGAATGATCCACAGTAAAATGTTGGTTACCTTTCCTCTTCAGCGGAGTCAACGCCGGCCACCTCACCGTGGTGCTGACCGCAGGTCTGCGGGGCAATCGACACATTCGTCAGCACAGTGGCGCAATGACTACACAATAAATCAGGCTTAGGCGTTAGACAAACCTGAACCTCCTGGTAGGACTCGGGGACGAGTTGGGCGTGACGCCGCTGTCGTGTGACGGAAACCACTGAAGAAGAAAACGCTCCAGTTTAAATGAACTTCATTCACTGTTTGATCGGGTTTAGTTTCAGGGCTCCAAGTCAGGAGATTCAAACTACATTCAAAACTAAAGCTCTTTCTCATTGGTCTAAAAACTACAATACCCATGAGGCTCAGCAGGTTAGAAAAGAATAAAGCGTCCTGACAGGAAGTGCGGTTGTAAACCATCAAAATAAGAGTGAGGCAGCATGAAAGCTGAAGTGGAGAAGCTCACCACTGATGTGTGGTTGTGCCATTGGCTGCCTGGAGGAACTGGGACCAGACTGGAAGGACTGGAAGAGAGACAGAGGGTTACCGACTGCTTGTTTAAACCTCAAAGATAGAAGCAGAGTTTCTGGATTACCCGAGTCTCTGCAGAGTCCCTCTGAGCGTCATCTCCGTGTTCTCCTCCTGAGGTGAAGCAAACACAGACACTGAAGCACTGCTCTTTGATTTAAAAATAGCTTAAACATGTTGTAGACAATGCTGAGCAAAAAGAGAAAGAAAGTGGTGTGCTGGCGGGAAGCAGAGCAGGAAGTCTGTCCTCACCTGCCTCTTGTGGTCGAGTCTGTATCCGGTCAGAGAGAAAGGAGACAGAGGGACGAGCTGAAAGAGGAAAAATGTGTAAAACAGGAGCTCAAAGAGGCTAAAACGGATAAAAAGTGGACTGAAAGGTTTACGTGAAGCTGAAATGAAGAGAGCATCATTTAAAAGACAAGCTTCCGACTGTGCAGGTCAGAGGTCACGAGCTGTGAGTTTGTAAGCTGTGCTGCCATCTTTGTTTGAAGGCTGGAACTGTGCTTTTCCATCAGGCTGAGTCGAGAGAGAAGATCATTTGATTTGATTCTATCATCACTGATCGTTTTGTAATCGATTGTCTGACTGTTTTTATTCTATGTTACATCCTGGTGTATTTCTGGCCCTGCTGTCTGAACTTAAGTTAAAAAGGTGCAACATGAATAAACGTTTTATTATTAGATCTGAAAACTGTCTCGAGATTTTTTCCAACTCTGAGTGATCTCCACAGTTTATCCTTTAACTTCAGAACAGATGCAGTCACAGTGCTCATCACAGTTTAGTCTGACTTTTATCACTGTTTGTAGTCCTGCTGAGTTCTTCAAGGATCCAAGCAGGAAGTCCTGACTGGATATTTGCTGCTGATCTTTGTGGTGAAGACAAAAGTACAAAAACAAAGTTACAGAGAAGTCGGAGGAGAACGTGGTGTTTGGCCCAGCGTCTATGATGATCGTCAGATTAGAGACTAGCTCTGCTCTGTGTTTCAACGGTAGATTAAAAGGTCAAATGTGGTGCTTATCTTATAATTTCTCCTCAGTACTTGAACATTTTGAGTTAAAAGTATGTTGAGCCGTAAAACATGAGTGCAGTTGGCTCCTTGTTTCCTTCTGCAAGCGTACGAGCAGTCATAAACATCGGCATGAGGTGCAGTTAGGGGAGCTGTGATTGGTTGATGAGACCTTCCAGTTTCAGCCCTCGATAAAAACTTTAATATCCAGATCAGAGGGTTTTCTCAAAGCTGGTGCAGCTGTCACATCTGGTTCCTGTGCAGCTCTCTGTCTCTTCTTGTTTCAGTTTCGGTCGACCTCTACAGCTCAAAGGAAACACCTGACGCTCCAGATCAGGTGTGTTTAAACACTGTGTTATCTCACTGCTTACGAACATTTTCTGGTAAATAAAGTTTTTGCAGCACTACTGACCTGCGAGGGACAGCTGGGGTTGATGGAGATGCTGCTGCGTCTGTACCGAGCCGAGGACACGGGACCGAAGACCGTCATCCCGTCACTGAGAGAGACCAATAACGTGATAAATAAGATAATCAATAACCTCTCGTGTAATTTTCACAGAGCCGAGGTTTGGATATTTAAATATATAAATAACTATTTATTGGCATCAGTATCTTAAACAGTTATGTTAAAATTTTGTTCTCATATGTTCAGGGTTCAAACTGATTCTTGCTGCCCTCATGGTACGTGTTATTTTTAAAATCTGTTTAATGATTTTCAAAGTACAAAAATCAAAAAGGATGCCAGGAGTGTTTTTTATTTTTATCCAAGTAGCCACAGAATTTTTTAATTTCTCATGTTTACATTTTTTAGATTTGCAAATTATTTCATGTGTAAATAAACTGTAGTTTAAACTAATTATTATATAGACTATAGTGGCTGCTACTTTCAAACTAAGACATTAGTAATCACAGCAGAAGATTACCAAACATAAAAACAGTAATAAGTTGGCCATGTTTACAATCTTTCTGTATAGTTCTATTATTATCATGTAGAACTCTAAGTGAAAATAAGCACAAGTAAAATAAACATTTAATTTTATTACATCACACCTGGCATTAAGCCGAATAAAAGACCAGGACTGTTGTATTAAGATGACTTACTTTATCTATTAAAATAATACCTTCGAGCTTTCTGTGATCAATACATTAAAATTTAAGTTCTTTTGGACGGAGTTCAACGTGTGGTGTAGAACCACTAACCTGACACTCGTGATCATGGGGGCGCTGTTCGACCTGCGAAGTGCCCCGCCTCCTGCGCCTGCGCACTGGTCCACTTCCATCCGTTCCATACTTTGGTCCACAGGCCCGACTGCGCCGTCTGCCGGCCTTCAACCGCTTGACGGCGGCTACGGGCTCTACTCGAGCCCGGTGGAAGCCCGACCCGCAGGCCTCGCTAGCAGCAAACCCAGAGCCGCCGAGTCAGCGGGCTGAACAGCGAAGCTCGCCTCTCTTTACCGCATCTCCTTACGAAAACCTTATTATCCGCGTGTGACTGCGGGCCACGGCGACATTTATGACCCACAGCTGGCTTCACTTGCTGCGCCGCTAACGTTATTTTTTACGACTGCGTAAAACCGCGAAAAATACGCAGAAACAGCCGCGATGAAGTTCCCTAAATGTGCCCAGCAGAGCCTCCTCCTGGGCCCGGCTTTGTGGGGAAACTTTTAATCCGCACAGCTGATGCGACTTTTAGGATTAGCTGCGGAGCTAACAGCAAAAACCTCCAGAGATCAGAAAACCGCTAAGCACCCGCGCCACACTGTCCGAGGCGGGAAGGTCCGCCTGTCCCCGGGAAGAGGCGGTCACGCCGGCCCCGAACCCACCGAGCACTCCTGCGGAGGAGTCGCGAAAACTCCGAAAATTAACAGTTTGAAAGATTTTTACAACATAGTCCTTCAACCAAATACAGGCAGTTCGCCAACTGTGGAAACAGCGCCGCCGGCCGGCCACAGGGGGAACTGCAGCCTGCCATGCAAATACATAAAAAGTTCGGTCCTGTTTCTTCCTCCAAAACTCAGAGATGATCATACATGACAAGCATTTCCACACTTTAACATAAGATCCACCGATATTTAATACACTAAAAAATCTAAATGCCTTTAATTTAGTGAAGAATTGGTCATTTTCTTATTGTCCAATGGTTAATCCAGCTCACAACGATTTATCATTATTATCATTTTTAATTATTCTAATCTACAGAACAACGCGTGACATCATAGCATGTAGCTGTAGTTTATATCAGTGTTTGTCACACTGGGTGTTGAAATTGAAGTTGAGTTCTGTGTGAAATTATCTCTTAAAAGAAATATGACTGTAATGTTAACAGTGATGACTTTAAATTTTATAGTGGTAAAATGAAGCATTGGTATCGGTTTTGATCAGTGATTTAGTTTTCCTTTACTATCTGGTTCTGATTTTAAAATAAAACAATTTTAAGATAACTCTTTATTGTCGTTTCAGTCATATTTAGTACAATAGTACAATGACATTGGAAAATTGTCCCACGCCAGAAATAAACACAACACAGTAAAATTTAAAGTGGATAAAAGTGCAAAAAAGTATGACATAATAAATTCTAGAATGGATGTTTGTTGCACGTTATTGCCCCCCAAAAGTCCAGGGAGGCAGTCATGCCAGCTGTTAGCACTGATTAGGGCTATTGCTAGGGCTGGGTATCGATTTCTATAACTGATTCAATTCAGATTCAGTGAGAAATATTATAATCCTGGTCATTTATCCGTACAGTCTATATTTTTATATCCATGTATAAACACAAAGCTGGCACTTGTGAGACTTCGGAGGTGTGAGCATCACAGCAGATGTCTTTGTGTCAAAGTAACTGAGGTAACACAGAAAGATGAAAAACAGAAGAAAACCATGAATCAACATCTGAACATTACCTGATGCTGCTGAAGATGAAGCAGAGCAAAGTTACAGAGGTTTGATTAGAGACACAGCTAAGCAATCATTTGTAAAAGTTTACATTTCTTTGTTATTGAACAGCAGAAATGAGGCTTTTTTGTCAGTGGTCATTGAAAAAACCCACATCTGACAGCGCTGAACACGACGGTAGACTGGGGTGTAACAATCAAGCGAATACTGCAGAAAATAGAGGTTTTTGATGTAACCTGGTCTCTGAGTACACTGAGACAGCTGCACAGGTCCTTCAGGATGTCCAGTGATTGATGTTAATGACCCTCTGAAGTGCCTTTTTGTCTGCCGTGGTGCAGCCAGACAACCACACTTTGAATGTGAAGCTAAAGTAAGCTACGTTTATTTGCATAATAAATTTAAAATTTTGTTTCTTAAAAAAATTAAAAATGAATTTAAGAAATGGTGTAACTGTTTAAACAAAGCACGTTTGTCTTTTTATTAATTATCATTAGTTCTGTTTTTCCTGAGTTTACTTTAACAGATGGATGGAAAAGAAATGAGGGACATTCATTTATTCATTTTATACCATCTGTAATCTGGTCTTTAAACTTTCAGGAAACAGTCATACATCCAGGGTGGCGTCTTCAAGCAGTTAAACTCAGTTAAAGTCATAAAAACTGAGTGTTTAGTATTTTATGTTTAAATGCTCATCAGCTCAGAGAGGAAGTTCTGACTGAGCTCAGTAACACGGAGCGTCAGGACGGAGCTTCGATGGCAGGAATGTTGTGGTGTTTCCTCTGTTGTTGTGAATTCTTCATCTGCGCTGAGTCGTCATCTCCAAAATATGGTGAAACTGGACACCGGCAACCGTAACCCCTTCACTGCCGCTGTGCAGATGTTTCCCACGAGGAGAGAATCAGCTGGACCTGAACCTGGACCGAGTCCAACACAGACATGAAGTTATTAAAAGATTCCAATATTTTACTGAAAAGCACCCAGAGTGTGTTTCAGCGAATCTCCGTTCAACTCTGATCCACATCCAGCAACAAAGATCATTTCAACATCCCAAACCTTCAGGTTCACATCGAGGCAACCACGGCAACATCCTCAGTTGGCCAACCTCTGCATGCAGCAACTTCTGCCCCAAAACCAAATATCTAAGCACAACATACACGACTACAGCAACACCTGTAACCAGCCTCAGCAACCACAGTGAGAATGCCTGCATATGCAACTAGACCAAATCACAGCAACCCCACCAACTAGTAAAATTTGCAACTAAGATGGCAAATATTCCAAAACTAAAAGCAACTAAAGCAAAACAAGCTTATGTAATTGGTGCAACTAAGTAGCCATAGTAACAGTAGCTGCAACCTTAACCACACAAGGCAACCATTGACACAACAGTGTACAATTCAACACAGCAACTTCTGCAGCCAAGCTAACCGCAGCAGCAACAAGATGGGGCAACTCCTGCAACTAAAGCAACCACACCGCGCTCCTGACTGCACCTAACAGTCGCCACTCGGGGCTCACGCACCCGCACACCGGAGTACTCCAAGTACCGTCCCGTTACCGTTAGCGCTCGTGCCGTCGGTCACTTTAACGATCAGACGAGAGGTTAAATCTGGGAGAGCGGAAGGGGAGGTGGAGGAGGTGCTCCTTCCTCAGACGGAGTTAAAATAGTTTCAGGAAACTTTGAGCTGCTTTACTCGAGGTTCCCGAAAAAACTGCGAAGCTTCGCGGGAGGCGCACACGGAGCACCCGGGGGGCCGCAGACGGACGGCGACATGTCGGGGAGAACCGGAGCCGCCTGGATGTGACTGGTAGGTGGGGTGTCCCCGCTGCTCCTAAACAACATGCGGCCAGAGCAGCGCGACAGCAGCGGGACACTGCGGAGCCACAGCCGCCGGGAGGGCTCAGAGAGCAGCAGTCACAACTCTGATCATTCACCTCTATCCGCAACCACATGGATCATTTACAACCAATAAATCTTCCGTAAACATATTTAAACGTTACCAGATTGTTGAAACTGTTCCTTAATTATTGATCTCTATTGATTGTATTTGGCATGTGTGCAACTTTACATGATTATTGCTGGGCTATTAATGATATTAATAACTTTAGCTCACACCACTGCTCAGTCCCAGCTCCAGATGTTTATCCTGGGTTTCTACAGTAGCTTAACATGAGTTAAAGTTCAAAATAAGCCCTCTTTATCTTAAACTGGACCTTCAGTTCATCAAACGTACAGAATAGCATTGATGCTAATGCTGTATCGATAAATATCTTTGTGTTTTGACTGTATATTGTATTAACAGCCTGTGAAACCTTTAAACAGCAGAAGCTGAGCCAAAGGGCTTCACTGACAGGACCATTCAAATCCCAGCTCTAAAAAATCCCAGTTTCAAACTACTACTACTTCAAACTACTACTTTTGTTGTGGAAAGTTAAATTCACTGTGATTTAGTGATCATTAAAATATGTCCAGAATTATCAAATAAGTTATGACACACTGAGAGGTTGCCACATTATTAGTATTGGTATCGGCAATACTGGCCCAATATTTGCTTAATATCAAATAGATACAAAAATATGCACCGTGGCACAGCATTTTAGCCCCTCCCTCTTTAAGCCACTTCCATATTATTGGCTGCCACTCATAAACAGAATGCAAATGGGTGGGGCTTTGCTGCCTGAGATAACCATATAAGGTATTTCTCTGTGTGACTTCTTACGGATCCAGGAGTAGAAAAAACTGCAACATGTTAATGAGTGTTGTGGATAAATCGTCTCAGACATTCTGTAGGTTTGAGTTTCCACCTTGGTCTTCAGAGTTTTTAAATGAAAACAACGCTGTTTGTTGCTTTCTGTGTTTACACATGTTATTGTTTACTTTTTGTTGATCTTGCTTTGGTTCATTCAAGGAGGATGGAGGGAGAGAAAGAGACGTCTGAGGAGAAGGAGGAGGAAGAGGAGGGGGAGGAGAAGGAGCTTCATCAGGATCACCCCATGGAGGCATCCTCTCTGGACCAGGACCTTCCCATCATGCACTGGGAGGAACTGAGCCAGCGGATAGCTGAGCTGGAGAAACAGGAGCAGGAGCGGAGGGAAAGGTCAAAGGTCAGCTATAGATAATGTTCAGAGTTTGAGGCTCTGTTTCTCAGTCAGTGGGAAAGACTACATTTCCCATGATGCACTTCGCTGGACAAAGAAGGAAAAATCAAGCACCAAAACCTGCAGTTCATCTAATGTCCACTAGAGATTCCAGCAGTTAGTCAGTGCGAATTTTAAAGTATAAACAAAAACAAGCAAAAACAAGGCGGTTTTTGGTGCGTCGCCTTCTTAGCGACCACCTAGCAACAGCCAGCCACCTTCAGCAGCCACTGGGCAACAGGTTGGGCAGCACACACAATCCGTAGCCAGCTGTGGTTTCCATAGTTTCAGGCTGTAACCTGGAACTAAGCGTTAGAGCCTGAGAGCAGAATCTGCAGGAATACGAGCAGAATTAAACCAGCAGAGCTGAGCGCAGGAAACTGCCCATCTGTAAACAGTGCCGGTTGAAAGAGAAGCTTCACTTCAAATTTTTAGTTTGCTGCTGTTCAGTTGCATTGTGGGAAATGTAGTATCCAGCATGGTTTGCCCCCCCTCTGCTCTTTACTTCAGGTCTCTGAGGAGCTTGTTCCTGATAGTCTTTGCCGTTTCCCCTGTTTTTTAATTCGATCCTGAACAGGATGAGATCGTGTTTGTTGTGTCTGAAGAGCCGCTGCCGTAATCCACACCGAGCTAAAACAAGGAGGAGGAGGTGGTTCAACGACCTGGTGTCACAGCTGCATGTTTATACGTTCTCTGGTGACATGACGATCACTCAGAACTTCCCAACATCAGTTTCCTGTTTGCTCTGGGCGACAGCCTCTTATCTGTGCTGCTTTTTGGGCTGATACTCATCACACTTTAGTTTTTACTACATTTCCTGTGATTGGTGAGAATCTGCTGCTGCTGGAGTACTTTTTTCTTTCACCCTTGCTTTGCTGCACAGAAAAATCTGAAACCAGTCTGAGTGGTTTGTTGTCAACATAAACTGTATATAAAAGATGGACGTGACCACTGTGGCGTCACTCACTAAGTTTTGAAAGGCCAACGTTAGTTCATGGTTGGTTTTTAAAGCCAGTAGGAACCATATTTGTAGTTTCATAACAATTTAACAATATTTCACACCTGCAGTTAAACACAGCAACGTCTTCTAATAAACCAACCCCTGCAACCAGCAACACAAAATAGTCTCAGCTTCAGCAACTAAACCAACTGCTGCAACTAGAGCAACAGTGCTACACTAAGTTTTTGTGCAACTGAACCAACAAAACCAGTGCAAAGCCAGCAATGCCTGCAACTTCTGTAACTAAACCAAAATACTGATACTAAGGCAACCAAACACAGCAACCAATAAGACTAAACCTTCCAGTCCAAGTCCTGGATGCACCTTTAGAGCATCTAGTGGTCATCGGGGGAACTGCAACTTTTGATGCTTCATTTTTCAGTCCTGGATGTTGATGGTTAGTCGTCAGGTGATCGGTGGAGAATTATCCTCAGGTAATGTTGTCTTCCTGCAGAGAGGGGCGGGGCTGAGGACGGAGGGAAATCCAGATGGTGTGTGGAGCAACGTCTGGGGGGAAGAGGAGGAGGAAGACTTCAGGAGGTGTCGAGTGGCAGTTGTTACGTCACGGTAATGAAGCGTCGTGGATAATCTCTGTTTTTTGTTGAGTTCGTGTTTGTTGGTTTGAATCTGTCAAAGTGTTGCCCAGTGAAGACGGTGACCTCGCAGGGCAGCTCGCTCCTACACCGGTGCTCCATCATGCAGGATGGAGGGAGCAACACTTGCTGGTTAGCGAGATCCCACCGTGAAGCCTCCAGATGCATTTTCATCATCTTTGCAAGAAATTAGCGATGTTTTTGTTTCCAGCATCAAATCGATGCATACGGTCGGATAATTCTTCCAAACTCTGATAATCCGATGACTCAGCAGAACGTTTTCAAATCACGGTAAATTCCAGCTAAAGTTACCGTCCGGTAACGTGTGGCGTCGAATAAATGATTGTGGTGAGGCAGATGCTGGCGTCAGCCCGTTGCAGGGATATGGTCTTCCTCACAAAGAGGTGAGAAGTTAGTAGCCAGCTCGACTGTAATGGCTACGGGCTGTACTCACTCTGGGGGTCTCTCTTCCTACCACGATAGTAGAATGACACCCCCTAGTGGTGCTGTGCTGTAATAACAGTTGTTACAGACTGACTGCAACATGTTGGCAGTCTGAAGTTATAAGTTCGGTCGCCTAGCAACCACTGAGTTTCCGTAGTCACGGGGAGGTTGCCGTCCTGTTTTTATTCGAGCGTGGCCGTGCCGTTACCGTCTGTGGATTCGGCCATGAGTTGCAGCTAGCTGATGACTGTTTCTTCCCCTCTCATTTGTGAAGAAAATAAAGCATTTTATTTGTTTACAGATTTCACAACCACAGAAACCTGCAGCTGTGCTTCATCAACAACAGCGACAGTGAAGAGGAGGAGGAGGGGGCCAATAAAAAGGTGCTTCCTGCTCTGCTTGCTGCAGCGAGTTTCAGGACACAGATCAGGGACAGATTTTACTGCGAATGCAACAAAATGATTCAGAATCTAAGCTTCAGAAGTTTCATGTAGTGAAAGGAGAGTTTGTCTGTTCGTGAAACCTTCCAGTGTTGCTGTTAGTAATCACTGAACATTTTAAGCTTTTGGGATCTGTGAACCTCTAGCAGAGTGGCAGCAAAGCTGGGTGTGGACACAGCTTTTCTCAAAGGATATTTAGACACTGCTAAAGATTTGAGAGCAGCAGCCGAGCCAGTGTTACTGCCAGAGATCTGCAGGAGAGTCCAGCCAGAGCAGGAGAACATCAGTTCATCACCAGGCAACAATAAAAATAAAGAACAGCTCGATCACGCGGAAAAATGGGGTCGACCTTTAGAGTTTTCGGAGTCCATTGTACAGAGAGATCAAATTTAAAAAAGAAGCTGAAACACTGATTGGAAGTCACTGAGGGTTAAACGATTAGTTCTCTGGGCTCCATGTGGGAATCCTTTCCTTTGTCTCTGAGTCATTATCAGGCACTAACTCGTGTTCTCACTCGTCACTGTCTGAACACACCGCTGCACAAGGAGTGTAACTCTAACTGTTATTAAAGTTACTTTTTGTGATTATCTGCTGCAGAACGTAACAGCAGCTGTCACCAGCAGGGGGCAGCGTTTCTCCAGCGAGTCTTGTTGCTGTTTTTCTGAACACAGGCTCGCCTTTACCTCACCACTGCCTAATGCTCAGGTTAAAACACAGTCACAAACAGGTGCTATCCACAGTCTGACCTCTGACCTCTGACCCTGTCAGGTCACAAAGGGAACAGGGCACAATGGTTGCCATGCCGCTGGGTTGAAACAGGAAGTGGCCACGGCTCTGAGGACGTTGAGAGACAAGTTGCTGGCCGAACAGAAGGAGGAGGTGAGTCCGAGCCCGAGCCCGACCAGCAGATCGATGACCTGAAGCTCATCTGTGTGTGTGTGTGTGTGTTTGCTGCAGCGGCTGGCTGGCAGCAGCTGCGTGGCCCAGCGGAAACATCTGGAGCGCTGGGAGCTGCAGGAACGCTCGCTGCAGCAGCTCGGCAGCTTGAGGGCGTCGCTGGAACGAGACGTTCACGGTACGCAGAGCTTTAACGGAAACACAACGATGCTGCTCACAGCCTCACATCTGGGTTTCATTTAGAGTCGATCTTTATTTCACAACTTTGTCTCTGTTAGGTTTACGTCCAACAGATTTGTTCTTGAAAATAAAGAAACAAATTTATATATTTGTGTTAATTATATATTTGTCAGTGTGCCCCAGGGTGGCTGTGGCTACAATGTAGCTGCCATCACCAGTGTGTGAATGTGTGGATGATTGGATGTAGTTTAAAAGCGCTTTGGGGTCCTTAGGGACGAGTAAAGCGAGTAAATACAGGCCATTTACCATTTGCAGGAAAAGCCAGGCTGGTTTTCTAAGTAATGACATTCCTCATTAGCCTCATAGTGAATCTTTTAGTCTGTCGTGAAGACTTTAAAACTTTGAATAGAAAAGATGTGAAGCTAATCGCAGCTGTCAGTAATCTTTCCACAGCCCTGAGACTTTACTTCCTGTAGAGCCTGTAGACTGAAGGCTGTTTTGTGCTGCAGTGAAGGAAACAGGTGCGTTTCATTTATGACACAAAAATCAGAGCTGTGCTGTGAAAAGTGGAGCGTTTGATCACAGTTGTCTGGTTTTAATAATAAGACCTGATTGATCTCTCAGCCTCACCTTGTTGTGGCCTCTATCTGACTCTACCGGGCTCAGAAATTTCTTCCACTTTGTTCTGGGGACAAACGCCTCGTGTTAGCCCTCACTCTGCTTTGCTTGTTTTCCAGCTCTGAGCTCCGAGCTGGTGGCCCACCTCCTGGTACGAGACCAGCTGAGGACGAAGCAGGACGCCATGCTGCTGGACGTCCAGGACCTGACCTAACGCCAGAATGGCACGGCGGAGGCCTCGCACAGTCTCTGCCCAGTGCTCCTTCTTTCAGCCTCTCTGGGACCAGGCTGACTGCTCGGGCGTGTCAGCCCCTCAGCTGTTTACTGCGTCAGCGACAACCTGCCGGTTCATCTAAACTGACCAATCAGCACCATCCAGAGAAACGATGATCCTGGAATAACGTTCATAACAGAGCTCAGATGTTGGAGGGTTTTTTTGGTGAAGTCAGATTCATTCATCGGGACGGCCAATCAGCTGCTGGCTTGTGACAGTTTAAACCGAAGTCTCGGTCGTTGTTCTGACTGCTGACAATCGGGCTTGTTATGTTTCTGTTGTTGGAGCAGCTCGTTCATCTCACAGCAGCTCCGTATGTGACGCCCCGAGTTCATCCTCAGCCTCAAACAATCCTTGGAGCTCATGTTCCTTTAAGGCCCGCCTCTCTATAAGCACACTCTCTTCTGATTGGTCATCTATTAAGTCCCTTGTACGGAAACCTCAGACAATCTTCTTCATGTTTTTCAGCAGGTGACATGTTCATGCAGCATTTTCTCAGCATGTTTCCAGGATCACTAAATCGTTCTGCTCCAAAACTGCATGACAGGGGTCTTCATCTGCACCACAGATTTACAGGCTCGGCCTCTGAAAATGAAACTGACATTTTGGGAAAGGTTAGTATATTTTGCTGGAGCTTTTCAAATCTTTTTTGATACCTGTGCTCCTCTAAATGCTCATTTTAAGCCACCGTGGTAGCACGGTGTTATTATCCTCACTCTGTCCTACAAGAGGATTTTTGTGGAGACTTTATGTTCCTCAGAGGATCCATTGTCTTCGTCAAACAGCCTGTAACCGTGTTTTTGCCTTGAGACACAGGTCTTAAAGCTACAGGATGAAATTTGGGAGACATAATCATGGTCAGCAGACCAAAAACAATGACTTTGATAAACCTACGAGTCAAATGTCTGTGGTGAGCGACCCCCTGGAAACCTGCGGTTGCTATCAGTACATGTATATTCCCACCAAGTGGTGATTGGTTGCTGGTTATCACTGGGTGAAAATGGGTTGCAAAGGGAGCGCTGCACCCAAAAACCTCCCTGTGATTGATTTGGTTGCCACGTTTGTGTTGAAGACAACAACATGTCTGCAAACATTCACACTGAGCCGAGCGGTCGGGAAAGGCAAACAGGAAACTCCTTCAAAGTAAAAGTTGTACCTTACTACTGAAAACAACACATTTCAAAAGGTGCAACTTTTACTGTGGAGGTTTCAGGTTTGTGTTGCAACAGCCTGCCAAACCAGCCACAAAGAGGCTTGTTGGTGTCTTCCTCTGAGCTCATCTACCAACCTCCAGCAACCTCACAGTTGGTTAAAACACATTTTTCTGTAGCACCTGGTGGTTGGTAGGTGGTTGCCAACCGGTCTCTAGACCTGTCCAACTTTGGACCTTAGACAACGAATGTTACTCAGTTCATTTAGAAGATGCATTTTGGTAAAACGGTGTTACTTTACACCGTGCTGAAAGCTCAGTGACTCATCGGTTCAAACATCCTCATCGAAGTCAAATTGGTCAACTTTCTGACTCCTAACATTACGTTCAGATTTGGGAGTTTGGTGATCAAATTTCATCTAAAAAAATCCCATTTTCACATATTTTCTCCAACGCTGTGTTCTCTGAGTTGCGGCGAGACTAATTAGACATAATCAACAAAAGGGATCTAACTTATCTTATTTAAGTTTTATTGTGTTACTTACTGAACCACTTTTACCTGTTACTATAAAAAGGGAACAGCACACAGATATAAGCACGTGGAGTTAAAGAGCTTACATGATATCTTGATTATTGGACATTATACTTAGTTTTTGTTTTGTTTTTTAATTAAAGGGGAATTTCACCCAAACTTGATGTGTCATCACATTAAAGCAGAAAATAAATAACTGAAACAACTTCAGACTAACAAAGTTGCGTTTCTGTCACAGTGGTGAAATTCCTCTTTAACTGATGCTAAACTCTTCAGGTACCGTCTGTGATCGCGCTATCGTTGTTTACTTTAAATGTAAGGGAAGAATCCACTGAATATAACCAACTATGTGCCATGATTGCTGCCTTACTTTCATTTTCTTCTTAAAACTAAACGTTTTGCATCTCATCCATCATGTGCTTTAAATAACTCCCTGAATCTGTTTTCATGAGCACAGTAGTCATTTAAACAGTAGTCGAGGATATTTAGCATTGTGCTCTCGTGCCTGTGATAAGAAGCTGAATGTCATTTACATTGAAAGCGATGTACTGTAATGAGAAATGTGCTTTAAAGTATTTAAAGTCACACTGAAATGTGCTGTTTTGAGGTTGTGGAAGGTTATGACACTGATACAAGGCTGTTCATCATTTCACCGTGACTTTAAGAATATTTGGAGAAGTATTTTAAAATGTAAATAAAATTAACTACAAATATATTTGTATATGTAAACATTAATTCTGAAATATATTTTCAAAAGCAAAACTTAATGATGTCATATTACTGTGCTTTGCTGTAGTTCTTCATATATGTGCATTTCTATGCAGATGATACCCAGGTTTATCTGCAAAGACACAAAAATCACTTCTTTTATTAATTTTAATGCCTTCGAGCAGGAGTGGGGACCTCCAGGCCTCGAGGGCCGGTGTCCTGCAGGTTTTAGATCTCACCCTGGCTCAACACACCTGAATCATGATTAGTTTGCAATCGGCTGCGATGGGTCAAGGACACATCCTGGAGTTCCACCCCTGTTTTAGACACATAAACACCTGCAGGATAAATTAGGTGTTTTATCTTCAGGCTATTGTATGCAGCCCTAAACATCTTGGTTCTTATCACTTCTATTATTCATAGAGTTTATAGTTAGGTTGGATCAGGTAATGTAAAAAAAAAAAATCAGAAAAATCATTATTATGATTATTATTTTTGTTCTGGGATTTGCAGGTCATAATAATCCTGGCTCCACTTCTTCCCTAAAAATGAATCAAAGACTTTGTGGTTATGGGAGCAGACAGCTTGTATTGTCAGATCCTGGATCAGTGCATCGGTTGTTTGATGTGGAGCTGCTGTTTCGAGCTCCAGCCCACACTTCTTCAGTCTGAGATGACTATATTAGAAGTATTTCCTTACTATGACATCACAGAGATCTGGGAGAAGAAAAAACTGAGATAAACTGTCATACACTGAGCTCGGTGTTAGAAACTTTGGCTGTGTTTAACAGGAGGAGGGGATGTGACAAGAATGAGGAGACCGCGGCTGTTTGAACACTGATCCCGCTGCCGTGTTTGATCACACTCAACACAGCTGACAGTGTTTGGTCTGCCCCTCAGCTCTCTGTTTATTTAGTATTTACTGTATGAATCAGAGCTGATGGTGGTGATGATGGAGGGAAGAGAGCGGACGGTTTGGAGGAGGAGGGGCTGATCCATTCACTTTTCTCTCTAATTAAAGCCTCAGATAACTGGAGGCAGAGCGAGGAGCTGAAAGCTTCAGGATCTCCTCCGGAGGAGAAGGTGAGTGATCCTATCTGTTTCCACACAAGAAGCTTTTTAAAGTCCACTCTGATCAAATTATTTTTAATTCCTTTGAATGTGTAGACTCTGAGGATTTATGAACATAAACCTTTGACTTTCTGGCTGCTTGTAGAAGGCGAGGAGCTCATTAGTTGAAATGTGTGACTGAGTTTATCTCGGGTCGTGTGGAGGACAGTTCATCACAATTACAGGAGAGTTGGCGTCGAGCTAATTTGTATATCCAGCATCCAAATACTTCATTCAGTCAGCAATAAAAAGTAAAGACATTAAAACATCCTAATAAATTCAACAAATATTGGGTGGCATCAACATTTAAACTTGAGACATTAAAATATTTTATGTCTACTCTGAATTATTCAAACCTCGGCTGCTCATGTAAAATCATTGGCGCTGTGAGCACCTCCTCCTCCTCTTCCTCCTCGCCCGCTGCAGTCCCTGTATTGGGTTTCATTCCTGCAGTTGTGGCTGAATGAACGCTGATCAATTATTTACAGAGAAGCTGAAGGTCAGGAGAGAGACCCAGAGAGACCCTTTGGGCCCGAAACAGAAACTTCTTAACCACAAGTCTACCAAAAAAAGCCGGAGGTGGAAGCTCAAAGGACGACAGGCTCTGATCCACTGATGCTCGGAAGATGAAGTACTAGAAATAGAATCAATTTCAGGCCAGACTCGCTTCAAATCTTTCAAACGCACCCTTAAATTTCCGTGGACCAGGAATGTCTTCATGGAAATCAGGCACCAGCTGACAGCTGCTGTCAGCTTCTGTCAGTTAATACCATCACAGGTGAGTCCACAAACATACAGACTGGATTTAATCCTCTGCTTGCCTCCAGATGAGATGGTGTGTTTGCTCACTTAGTAATGAATGATTGCTATAACTGATCATAATGAGAGTGATAAATTATAAAGACCCTTCATTCAATTATAATGACAGCAACTTACATTTCCTTCTTTTAATTATAAAGAAGAATAAAAAAACAATATAACCCCAACAAACGCTGTGTAAATAACAAACGAATGCAATGATTTGCAAAGCTGTTAAACTCATATTTTACTCACAACAGAACAAAGAAAACATAAAAAGTTTAAACTGAGACTGTTTCATGAAAGATGTAATGGCAGCAACACATCTGTAAAAAGTTGGAACAGACTCATGTTTCCACTGTGCATCAGTCTGTAAACGTTTGAGAGCTAACAGCAGCTGCTGGGCTCACAGAGGAACGCTGTCCTGTTCTGGTTTGATGGAGGTTTCTAGCTGCTCAGCAGTCCTGGCTGCATGCATAGATTGTGCATGCAGCATATGAATGCATAGATTAGTGTGTAATTGTGTATTCTGAAAAAGTAGCCAACATGGAGATTGCTGTTCTGTCCGTTCATGCTTTAAAATATGTGGCTAAACACTGGCTGCAAAGTTTATAGTTCATTATTACTTTTACAAATATGGCTAAAAGCAGCTAACAGAGAGTTACAGCAGATAACACAGACTAACTGCAGCTAACAGAGGCTAAAAGTAGTGAACAGCAAGCAACACCAGCAAAAAAAAGCACTAAAAGAGGCTAACAGCAGCTAACAAAGGTCAGTGGAATCTAACAGAGGCTAACAGCAGCTAACAAAGGTCAGTGGAATCTAACAGAGGCTAACAGCAGCTAATGGAGGCTAACAGCAGCACACTGATAAAAAAAAGTTAAGGATGTTCTCTACAATTCACCTCGGTATTATTGTCCTTGTACAGAAGTGAGCTTTACTGTCTTTACGGCTCTTATCAGGCTGCTTTCACAACTTTTACAGCCTCTTCCAGGGTAATTAGATGTGGCCATATACTGAGAGGTGAGGTAAACAGCAGACTGACAGCCCACACTTACTACAGACGAACAGCTGTTTGCCCTACTGTGGCCACCATACCTAAGATTATGCCCTTGAGTTGCCCTTGCCCACAGAGATTTCGCATAAGTCGCATAAGTCAGAGTAGTACAAACATTAGATGGTTACCTAGGCAACCAGAGCATGTCCTATGAATGCCCAGCGTGACAGTGTAACCACCCATCAGCAAATCAAATCACTTCCTCTGTGGATGATCCATAATTAAAGGATGAGAGTAGAACTTCATGCAGCAATAACTTCAAGGTAGCCCAGCCCAAAACTTGCCCTGGCTTCTGTGACTGTAATGGGACAATGGTAAAGATCTAAAGGTAACTGAGACCATGAATTCATCAGAGTGCTGTACAGTGGACTCATTTGCTTCTCCTTCTTCTTATAATTATGTCAGCTGGTGTAGCAAAATAAATATCAGATCAATACAGTAAAAATATTTGCATTATACACTCAGACTAATTTTTAAAAGCAGACTGATCACCAAAATCATTTATTTTCTGGGGATCATGAATGCTCTTGTAAATTTCATGATAACCCATCTGATAGGTCCTGTTTGGAATAAAGGGCCAGATTTACTAAGTGAGGCAAAAATAGGAGCACTTGGTTTTACAGATGATTTACAAAAGTTGCTTTTTCTAAACACAGTTAAAGTTATTTTCAGCATGACATGCCTAATCTGCCAAAACCTGCATGATTTGGTTTGTTAAAAGGAATCAGAAAAGTACATAAGTAAAGGTCACAGACGCTCTCATGTTGACCACAATAATGAAAATAAGGAGAAGCAGCGAAAAGAAAAACTTTCTGCACCTGAACTGGAGGTCCTAGTTGACCGAAACAACATGTTTATTGAAAATCTGAGCGTTCAGTCTGGCTGTCAGAGAGCTATTCTTTTTTAGAAAGGGTGAATGCAGTGCAGCTCCACTGAAGACGCTAAGAAAGGTGGAATGATTAAGGCGACTCACAAGACCAAAAACTGTGTACAACAAGGTGTCAGCAGAGGAGACGGTTGTAGGTCCTGTGGGTGAAGTACCAGAACAGTCAACACTCATTGGTTCAGATCTGAACAGGTAACAGGAGTTACCTGTTACAGAGCTGGCAGCTGCAGTGTTGAGCTCGAAGAGTTTTCTTCTTCTTCGGCCATGTTCTCTCAATAATGCGCACACTTGGTTTGTTGCTTACTTTCCCCTTTTTCTTTATTGACAGCAACACCGGAGGGAAAAAACATACATTCATTTTTGCAGTTCGCGCTTCAAAACATCCGGAACAGGAAGTGAAGTCACCTATAATCACCAAAATAAAATCATTTCCAAAATAAGATGACAATCAGAAAACGTCTTTTACAAAATAAGATAAATTAATATATTTACTTATGAGAAGACAAATCTAACATGCAGCATCTGGTTTAGCAAAAATTGGTGGCTCAACAAGCCACACGTGAAATACTGTGGACTCACCTGAAGGCCAACCATCTCCGTACTTTCTATCCTGCAGGTTTTTAAAATGTTTATTCTGGAAAATGAAGACTTTGTGAACAGACCCTGGATGCTTTGCTACAGTGTTGTAATAATGTACATAATGTTTACGGATTCGGAGACTATTTGCACATAAACTGAGTGTGTGTGCTTCTTATTACACAACCCACACTCAGTTTCACATGGGACAATTAAAAATACACGTGTTCTGTCAATTACTCCAAAGATGGGAATCCTGCTTAACCGGCTAAAGGGCGTGCCCGGAAAGACACATACTCTGAACTCTTCTCGTCAGTCACATCGAGACCAGGCCATATTTGGGGCCAGGCCATATTTGGGACCAGGCCATATTTGGGGCCAGGCCATATTTGGGGCCAGGCCATATTTGGGGCCAGGCCATATTTGGGACCAGGCCATATTTGAGACCAGGCCATATTTGAGACCAGGCAAATGGAAACAAAGGCTGTCTTTAATCTCTGCAATGCCTCCACACAGCAATAACTGCCATCACATCAAGCTTTTTTCCGGCGTTGAATATCCCTGCAAATAGCAATAAAACAGGTGTTGTGAAAGTTAGTAAATCCAACTCTGTGCTTGATTGAAGTATTCTTCTCTCTATAGTTTTGATCTTGACAAAGGAAGTCCCAGAAATCCATATCTAACAGAGTCAGTTGCAAAAATCCCAGAGTTCCCACCTCTAACACAGAATATTGTCGATCTCAGCAAAACCACGTTTGTGCTGGTGCAACACACTAAACGTCTTCAGATGTTAGCTTGTAATCAAGTCGCTTCTATTTTGACCTCACACTTCTTCTTGTATAAGATTTATATTTGATCATTTTAAACAGTTAAAAATTCCGAAACACAAACTTGACCCTAAGATGTGTACTGACACTCTGATCGCTGTTCAGAGGTTAGAGAACAATCTGCACGTGGAACCATTAATAGCTCAACTAATAAACATGGAATATACTCTAAAAATAACACCCTGTGCTTCAGCTGTTTCCTCTCAGAGACTTTGTGTTTTTACACGAAGCCACTATAATGTGCAGTATATAAATTCAAAGTAGAGCTCACAGCTGAGTTTCTACCCTACTGTATACTGACTTTAATCATACATATACATGACTCAGCCATTTGAGCAGCTGTGCACGGGGCGTCTTGACCCGCACTTCTTCAGTTATTGTGACACGGGCTTTAAAAAAACCTGACCCCAACATAGAACAGACCACCAGCCTGCTGTACGAACGGTCTGGAAAGTTTCATTAATGATTGAGGGGCTAATTGAGCGAGACAGAGTCTTCATCAGCATAACGTTGGTGGTACATTCTGAACAACCTTTCCCAAGAATAATGAGGCAATAAGGCTGTGTTTTCTTTGCTCTCTTTCCCTCTCTTGTCACAGAGACATGGATCAGTCAACATTGAGCCGAGACCGAGGATGGATAGATGGCTAGATAGATAGCACCTGAAGAGGAAGGAGCTGAGATGATGCCAGACAAGCCTGAACTAATCCTCTTCTGCCACAAATAGCCTCAGCGGTTCATCATGGGGTTGAGTCAAACCTCAAGCATCACCCCAGACATCAGCTTGCTGGCGGCTGTTGTGGCGAGCAACCATCTCAACACGTCAGGCACCTCGCACACCTCGACACTCCCTCTGCCTTCATGCAGTATCGATGAATCCTACAAATATGTCTTCCTACCCGTCTGCTACTCGCTGACCTTCCTTTTCAGCCTTACCCTCAACTCAGTGGTGCTCCTGCGCTCCTGCTGCCATCATGGACGTCGTTGGAACACTTCACTGATCTATATGGTGAACTTGGCCACCACTGACCTGATGTACGGCCTGTCTCTGCCCTTCCTGGTGGCAAGCTATGTGCTGAGGGACTGCTGGGTGTTTGGGGACTTCATGTGCCGCCTCGTACGCTTCCTGTTCTACTTCAATCTCTACTGCTCCATCTTCTTCCTTACCTGCATCTCTGTGCACAGGTAGGACAGCCTAGAAACAGAAAATGAAAATGTAAAAGTTTGTCTTCCGCATAAATGTTGTCTAAACTTTAACCAAAATACCAGAAAATCTGCACAATAAATACAAATAAATGAAGGTTTTGTGAATATTTGGATTTAATGTGAGACTTTGTGAGTTTCATTTAAGTTTCCTGTCACGACCAACTCTCAGAGTTTACCAAGAGTTGGTTGTGGCAGATTTTCAGTTGGTGCCATTAAAGCTCAAGTTAAAGTCGGCTTGATGGCATCTTGCTGCTTTTTGTTGTTTATCAAATTGTTTTGTAATCGTTGTTATTATGAGACTGGTTTAGTAACTCAGATATCCAGCTCCTCCCCCTTTGTTTCCAGCTCATAACCAGAAGCACACTTTCACTGACACTACAAACAAATAATTACTGCTCATATTATTTCCTGGTAATGTTAATTTTTGATGGATTTCTCATCTTTGCTATTTGAACTTTGACTGGCTAACAGGAAATTAGCAAGCTATCAGATTCTTCTGATCTTTGAGCCCATCGGAAGTTGATCAGATGTTTGCAACAGGTGAGCTGATGGGTTTGACCTCAAAGCTTGTGATCAAAATAAACTGCCGACCTAACCAAAAGCCATTCTGTTAAAGAGCCACATAACTGTTCAGTAGGTTTGAATGGGTAAGCTTCAGCTGATAATTCGACCCCTGATAATCTGAACCTGACATCGTTGTCATCAGTCCATACTAAATAAAGGCTAGTTCTCATTTGCTCCATTAGCTCACTACCTCTAAGGTAGGTGTGGTTTATCTGTTAGTTTGTTAGCGGGATCACCTGATATGTTGCAGTCAGATTTGCATAAAAATACTATTTATGTGAAAGGTTGGTTTATACGTTAGTAATCAGGTGCTGAACTGAGATGAGAAGCTGTTTCCTTTCAGATCGACTCTTCTATGGATTTTTGACTTTCTGAGTTTTCTGTTATTTCTGTTTGACACATGGCTGAAAACAGTTTACATGAACCTCAGTGTAAATGCTGAATAAGCAGAGGTTAAACTGATGGACTGAACTGACCACTAGTCGTCTCTCCACAGGTATCTGGGGATCTGTCATCCAATGAGGACCATCACACTGGAAAGTAAGCGGGTGGTGAAGGGGATCTGCGCATTAGTTTGGGTGGTGGTCTTCATTCTCACCTGCCCCATCTTCAGGTTCGCCCAGACCGGATACGTTAGGCGCAGAGCTGGTGAGGCTGTTGAGCCTGGAGAAGGGAGCGATTATGGGAACAGAACTGGAGACCGGGTCGGCGAGGAGTACATAAACTGCTGGGATGATGCCATAGATAAGGAGTTTGCAGACTACGTCCCATATGGCATTGTTCTCCACCTTCTAGGTTTCTTTGTGCCCTTTGTCATCATTGCCTGGTGCTACTCCCACGTGGTCCGGACAATATTTCAGACCCTGCGCTCTCCTCCCAGTTCAATAGAGGGTGGCGAGGATGGACCAGTGGGTGACGGGTCTGTGGAAGGAGTTCGAGGGCGCGAGAGAACCTCCGTCTCTATTTCTGGCTCACAGTACTCACACTACATCCGCCGGCGGCGGAAATCCATTAAAACCATTGTCACTATCACACTGCTGTTTGCACTCTGCTTCCTACCCTTCCATGTGACTCGCACGCTCTTCCTGCTCCTGCGGCGGGGACAGCTTGGCGGCTGCAATGCCATGAAGACCGTCTCCATCTGCTACAAGGTCACCAGACCTTTGGCCTCCTGCAACGCATGGCTCAATGCTCTGCTCTACTTCCTCACGGGCGATAAAGGTGGCCCCAGCTGCTGGCCAGCCGAACGCACCATCCATCGAGACCGCCGGAACGGCTCCCTCTGGTGGCCGCTGAAGATCCTCAAAAGAGATGGAGTGGGAGAAGACGATAACGAGGTCGCCGAGAGGGTTGAAAGGGAGGTGCACATAGAGAACGAGTCCAAGTCCTCCAGAGTTATCTTCTAGGATGCCATAGATCCTCAGTGGGTTACAGGCCATGTGGGATTGCTGTTTTTGATTTGAGGATGTCTACAGACTCCTCAATGCACCACACATGGCATCGGTAATTTCTTAAGAAGAAGCATTTCCAACTTGTTAAAGCATAGAACTTTTTCAAAAACTGCAGCGATACCTGGCCAGACGTTGTTACCAGTCAGTCTGAACACTGGAATTGTTTGTAAAAATGAAAACAGTGACAAACTGATGGAGGAGATGGTGTCTATTTCAAATATTCTGTAACTGAATTGTAAACAAAGCTGTCAAATTGTTAAGTCCCAACAACAGAAACTCTGATATATTTATTCTTAATTTAGTGATTTGAGCTCCTGATGATTTCATGACCAGCAGCAAAGTGAGCTTGGTTCCTCCCCACTGTTGCCAAGTGGTGCTTATATGGGATGATCTGATTGTTGAGGTCCTTTCTTTAAAATAGTAGGCTATTTACCTTAAGTGCATTAAGAGGAGCTTTTCCATGTTGATTTGCCTGTTGATACTCTCAGTATGGATGATTCTGAAATGATTAGCTACCTGCATTAATCTGTTTGTATTTATTGTATTTATTTCTTTGACTCGCAGGCAGCCGCTCTCGAGCCCTGTGGTGGCTTTCACAAAGCAGAAACATTTCACTTCACACAGGAGGGAGGGACAATTTTTTGCTTTTAACGAATAAATCAAGAATTTCATCAATTCACAGCTGTATCGTCAAAGCTTGAAGGGAGGGCGGCTCGCGCCTTTCTCCTTCCGCCTTCCTTCGACAGTCCAAACACATGTATGCCTGGCTGTCTCATTGTGCTACACCTGCCCAGGTGCATGTCACCTTTGACAGCTGGGATAGGGTTGTGACCACAGCGGCGCTGCTTTGGATAAGTAGAAAAAAACAGATGGATGGGTTTGCAATGTTGAAAATACATATGAATCCTTTTTTATGTACTTTAATCTCTCAGAAAAAAGGCAGAGAAGAAAAATATTTGTACATGAATCCAGTGAAGGCCAAATTTGATTAAAGCTGCATGTTAAATATCTGTGAAATATGTTGAATTTTAAACAATAAGCATACAGATCATAAGGACACGGAGTCCTGACCAATCAGTAGAAACTGCTGTGTCCGTTTTAGTCAAACTGAAATACTTCCAGTTTAGAAACACACTGTGTTTTCAGCACTGAGTTATTAACATTTTAAAGTGACCATTATGATTTTATGCTGTGAGGACCTTTGCACCTGCTGACTGCAGCCGTGCCGGCCCGGCTGTTTGGATGGATCTCCTTCAGAGGCACGCGCTGCAGCTTCCTGTCATGTTGTTGTCCAGCCTGGGTCACTCTGTGATATCACACCTCATTTCTTTGATGTGTTTGTGGGACTTTGTCTGGATTAAAGTGGGTTGTTGAACTCAGCTCTCTGTGCGGCCTTGTTTGTGGATCTGTCTTTGCTCAGAAATGTTTAATCAGCTTTTTCAGAGACAAATCAGCCGGGCTTCTGCTGACATCATACAATAACTAATACTAAGCAGCCTTCATGTCATCACTGTTATTTATTACACAGTTTTAGATTCTGGGTGAAACATCAGCTTTCATACAAAGTCCAGCTGAAGCTGACAGGATACTAAACTGGTGACTGAGTGGTGTCACTGCACAGGAACACGTCTCCAAAACATCCCAGACATAATCAAGCAATTGTGTTTTCACTGTTAAACAAATGTTAACCTCAAACTATCATCAGAGAAACAAAGGGTAAATCAGAGGCAGCGGTTTCCCTCTCTGTGTTCATCTTTCACTCATGTTCCAAATGTGCTGCAAATACATCTTCACATCACCAAAATCAGAAGAAAGTGGAAAAAAACTCACATCTGACGTTATTTTTTGTACACAGATTAAATAGCAACAGAAATCTTTGGCACAACTTCACCTACTTCTAAGGTGCATGCATGAGAAACTAACACCACACAGGTGTCGAACTGCAGGCCTCGAGGGC
>NW_024583264.1:34225-58442 GCF_018398535.1 Haplochromis burtoni | reverse complement strand
CTGCAGGGATCAGCCCATTAAAAACACAGTGACCGTCCAAATCTCAGCATATAAAGTGCAGTTAGTGATAATGTCACGCTCACTCTGCCTGCTGCCAGCTGTGGGCAAACACATTTAGATTCATGCTGTGAGATGAGTTCTGAAGGCCTGAGAATCAGATTGATTAGCTCATTTAAAATGAGCCGAATCGACTCCTGAGAGGAAACGGGGCCTGCGATCCTGCCGCGCGATCCTGCCGCGCTCTGCGCTTTAATCACACCTTCAGACTGTGAGGTAAAACCTACTGCAGTGCTTCACTTTCTGCCTGTCGGTGTCACAGATTTGCTTCTATTTGTGTCATCTAAAACCTGCCAACACCTCGTTGCACAGACTCAGTCTCATCTCTGTACCAGCATCAGTGCTGGAGGTCTCTATAACCTGCAAATAATCAGCACCGCCCTTCCTGTGTCTGTTTCTTCACAGGACAACTGTGAGCACTAACTGTCCTTTATAATAGTAATTCAAACTAAAAGCAAAGTGCCATTGTTATAAACTCCAGTCAGAAATATTAGTGACAGCTCTGGAGTCACACCAGTTTAATTCACGGACTCACAGGGAGTAAAAGCAGCCTTCACAAATCAATATGTATTAAATACTTTGGACTTTTAGATCAATAAAATTCTGAGGTGTGTTTTCAACAGCGGCTTTAGCAGGCGAGAACATTTATCACACAGTAAGCACAAAAGTTGAAGCATTGGAATATTTGTAAGGTGGTTCTTGAGACCACTCTTTGTGTTCTGAGCTAAATTGGGGGCTCATCCGAGATTTGTGCATCCTATAACCTTTGCTTGTTCAATGCTGCTGCTTTTAGGTGAAGTGTCGATGTATTTTGGTTTGATGACTTATTAGCTGCAGCGGGAGTTTAAATATAAAAGGTTTTCATTGGCTAATCAGTTTATTAAAGTATAATTACGGATGAGGGTGGAAGTCCTCAATCTAAGCAAGTGTAGTAAATTTGAAGAGGGGCAGAGGGAGCAGGCCTCTCAGGTACAGCCTGATGCGGCGCTAGAGACTCAGCTTCCTTTGCACACCTGCCCTTCACCGATTAATTGATCAGCTCCCACTCCAAGTCGCTGATCAGCCTGTAATTGAGCTTCCGGTAGTTTTTGGGGTGAATCTGTCGCTGCCGCCACACCTCCTCATACAGGCTGCGTATGACCGTAGGCAGCAGTGGGAAGCCAGCGGTGCGAGCCAGTGTGTTGCAGTACTCCCACTGATCCTGGTCCAAGATCAGCAGGTGGCGATGCTGGACTCCCCGCTCCAGCTTCTCCTGCAGCTCCCGCTGGACCTCCTCCTCCATCTGAACTCGAGAGGGTAACGTGACCGAGCCCTCCAACACGGCCAGGGCGAACTGGACCTGCAGCGATAGAAGACAAACGAACCTAACAACCGAAGCTACCTAACAAACGGCATTCAAACCAGAGTAAGTCCACTCTGCTTCTTAGAAAGTCGACACTGGGACTGCTGCAGTGGAGAACAGTGGGTATGATGGTACACTGCCGCTCACCTGGCAGTTGAAGTTGGGGAAGGGGCAGATGATCTTGCAGATGCCGATGAAAAAGAGCGAGGGGAAAGCGGGTGGCACCAGAAAGCGGTACAGAGGTGACATCATCTGGTCCTGGATGTCCAGACGGAGCAGATTTCTGGGACGGCCCTCCGCCAGCTCAGCAGATTACGGAAACCTGAAAGCTTATACCGTGAGAACATCAGGCACGGAAAATCACTGCCGCACGATCACATGAGCAGTCGTGTCAGAGTGACAATCACGTGGAAATATATCGCACCATACAGGAGCTCTGTTGCTATAATGACCCAGTGGCTGCGAGAAATTTCGGCCAACCTTGATTGCTCCACTTTTTCACATTGCCAATTTAGTAACATCGTCCAAACATCAGCATTTTACCGTCCCTCGGCTAATCTCAGGCAGCTGTGCTAACGACACCGAAATACACAGTAAGTACGAGTGACCCACACAAGGAGATGGCCGTCAGACTCTGAAAATCTTTATACATAGATACTCCAACAGGTTTTTTAAAATAATAGTCGCTGTCCAAAGCTGGGTCCTGTTATTGGCTATTCCCTGAACTTTCACTTTCCCTTTGTGTCACTCGAACCGTACGCAGTCAGTGACATTAACTGTTTTGGCCCCTCCATGAAGAACAGCCTGAAGACAAATAGAGCCCCCCAGTGTGTAGCATCTAATAGCACAGTGGACACGAGAACCTAACAATCGACATGATTCGCATCTGTGTACAACATAAGCAGCTGTGGGAAATCTGAGAGGGGTATGGTCTAACAGGAGTGGAGGTCCTTAGGTTTGATGCTGGCATAACAGAGTCAGTTTTGATATCATGAAGAACAGCTGGCATGAAGCACTTACACCAAGAGTGCAATTATCTTCGTTTTAATCCTAGTCACAGAACAATGGGTGGCAAAGCGAACCGGGGAGGCACTTTTGTTAATGGTATCGTTCATTGAGAATATTTTGAGTCAATTATGCCATACGCAAGAACAAATAAAAGGACATCAGGACTAATCAGCAAAGGAGGTAATTAGAATAACGCTACTAAAAGATTCCCAACTTGAACATCCCACGGAGCACTGTTCAAGCCATCATTCAGAAATGGAAGGAGTATGGCACAACTGTAAACCTACCAAGACAAGGCCGTCCACCTAAACTCACAGGCCGAACAAGGAGAGCGCTGATCAGAAATGCAGCCAAGAGGCCCATGGTGACTCTGGACGAGCTGCAGAGATCTACAGCTCAGGTGGGGGAATCTGTCCATAGGACAACTATTAGTGGTGCACTGCACAAAGTTGGCCTTTATGGAAGAGTGGCAAGAAGAAAGCCATTGTTAACAGAAAACCAGAAGAAGTCCCGTTTGCAGTTTGCCACAAGCCATGTGGGGACACAGCAAACATGTGGAAGAAGCTGCTCTGGTCAGATGAGACCAAAATGCAAAACGCTATGTGTGGAAAACTAACACTGCACATCACTCTGAACACACATCCCCACTGTCAGATATGGTGGTGGCAGCATCATGCTCTGGGGGGGCTTCTCTTCAGCAGGGACAGGGAAGCTGGTCAGAGTTGATGGGAAGATGGATGGAGCCAAATACAGGACAAGTCTTGGAAGAAAACCTCTTGGAGTCTGCAAAAGACTTGAGACTGGGGCGGAGCTTCACCTTCCAGCAGGACAACGACCCTAAACATAAAGCCAGGGCAACAATGGGATGGTTTAAAACAAAACATATCCATGTGTTAGAACGGCCCAGTCAAAGTCCAGATCTAAATCCAATCCAGAATCTGTGGCAAGATCTGAAAACTGCTGTTCACAAACGCTGTCCATCTAATCTGACTGAGCTGGGGGGCCGAATACTTTCGCAAGCCACTGTATCAGGTGGACTCCTGCAGTGGAGGATTAATACAGTTGAGGTCAGTCACCTGGAAGCGAATTCTGCCGTCGTCCTCGACGGCCTCTACTGAGCTGGACTGTTGAATCCCATCAGGCAGAGGGAAGGTGATCCGAGGGCGGCGGTGACTCAGAGTCACCTGTGAGATGAAGAAAGAAAAACACGCCGTGAGTCTAAAGCTCCGTCACACGCTTTCTGCACTCGCTGCTCGTCCCAGGCTGCAGTTATTCAGCGTAACCTGCTGTTAACTTCTTTAAAGACACAATTATACGTCTTTGCTCTCGCTCCTCTTCCTCCTGCTCTCTAACCAGAGGCTTCCTGTGGCTTTGTCAAACAGTTAATACAAATGTAGGAACATGCACCCTGTCTATCACCTGGCACCTTCCTCCCATCAGAGGAGGAACCCACTGGTGCCCAGCTCGTCAGGCATTCTGGTAGGTCAACTAAAATATGCAAGAAATAAAGATAATAATAATAAAAATAATACATCTGCATGCAGATGTTAGTTGTTACCTGGGCACCCACATTGGCCAACTCGAGGGAAATATCCAGACCTGATGCTTTGGCTCCCAGAACGACCACCGACTGACCCGCAAACGGCTCCGCGAATCGATACGAGTGACTGTGGAGCACTTTCCCTGCACACAGAGAGGCACACTGGTTCTAGAATGGATCACTGGGAGGGATGCTCTGTGCAGCGGTGACAGCTGTTCCAGAGTAGGCGGGGTAAAAGTTGTCCCACAAGGCTGGCCGACATGATAGACGATGGGCAGGGCTGTGAATCCTCAAGACTGTGTTTATTGAACGCAGTATGGAGAAGAACAACGAGAATTAAGAGACCTGGTGACCAGTGATGGACGTTAGACCAGCTGTAAAACTGGAGGCAGTTTGTTCGCACTAACCACAACAACTACCATCTTCATCTGATGCGGCCCCCCTGGCGCCAGCTGGATGCTCAAGGCAAAAGCTGACGGGAATAACACAACTCTCCGTTAGATAACAAAACGGCTGTTGTGACTCCTCATTCACGGTCACCGGCGCCGACCGAAGATTGCTGACTTTTGCCTAACCGGGTGAAGGGACACTTTCTCTCCGCTGAACATGGAACACACACGCATGTACACTGATGCAGACCTACACTCACCTCCACCCCCTCCAAACGCCTTCGAAGCTTATGTCTTTATGTTGTGAGATGTGCTGATTCGTGTGTTGAGGTGTTTTTTTCTGTTCTCAAACTGATCTCCCTGTTGGAGCTCAGTCTGGGAGGAGTTCTTTTCTTCTCCTCGTCTTTCCTCATGTTGTGCATTTTCCATGGTTTCGGTTCGGGTGGCTGCTCGACCGGCCAGAGCTACCTAGCCTGACCGGTCTCCCCAATGTGATGTTTGTGCATTGTATGTACGGTCGGCAGGGTGTCTGTCTTAATTGCCCCTTGGGGATAAATAAAGTCTCTCTGACTGACTTGGCTGAGCTGCCTGTTGAGCTTTCATTCAAACTTCTTTGGTGTCCAGAAGCCTCTGAAACCTCTGATTTTACCAACTGACTGAAACACGAAGGTTTCCCGGAGGTGTCTGAACACACCCCGAGGTACGCTTTGTGGGGATTCAGCACAAAATGAGAACAATGCTGGTGTGTCTAACCAGCCGCACGAACATTCCTGAAGCTCACACCGATGCGGCTCAGTTTGAAGTGTCACGATCTGCTGTGAACTCGCAAAACTGTCCACACCTTCAGTGTGCAGCAGACAGAAAGGAGAGGACTGAGCTCTGAGCGCAGTCCTTCTGCTGATCCAATCTAGCACCAGCGAACCTCGATTTACTAAACTGACACAGATTAATGCTAATCACGACTGAGTGTTTACAGATGTTACTGAGGCTTAAACACAAGAATAAACCTGATGAAGTCATCAGCAGTTCACTGCATTCATTCAGTGTCCTCAGAAAAACAAATTTCTATCATGTCAGGAACTTTTCATTAAAATACTTGCTTGTTGTAAAAGCTTTGTTTTTTTTATGAAGGCATAAATGTTTGTTTTACCTTTAAAGTTCTCGATGCCTGGTATGAGTGGGATGTGAGGGTCTGAGTAGTGCCTTTAAAACAGACGAGAATAAGAGTCAAAATAATAAGAGCCGCTGAAGCAGGTGAACTCAGAGCTTTGGCACCCTCAAGTGGCAGCAGGGGGCAGAGGCTTTTATTCTGAAGTAAAGCCTACAGAGTCATTTCAAAGTAAAATGCTCACCTTCAAATTAAGAGCTTTAATACACACTTTGTAACTTTCTGCTTTTGGATAAAATCTTTTTCTTTCTCCAAAACACAAAATCTTAGACTTCACAAGATTCACACTTTTATTTGTAAATGTCAACATTTAAAGACTTTTAAAAAAAGACATCGTATTAAAGTTCCACTCTGGAATAATTGGTGAATGCAAATATGTTGAATCGCAGCCACACGCTGACCAGGTGTTACGGATCATTAGCCAATGAGATGCTGTAGTTTAACCTTTGATTTAATAAAACTTTAAACTACGTCTGAGACCATCAACTCATGGGCGAAGTGTTGGTCACAGAACCAGATTCATAAGTTTCTGCACTATTACTTTTATTTGCCATCGCCCCCTGCTGGTCATTAGACAGAACGCAGTGTGTGATCTCACCCCGAGCAGACGAAGACAGAGTCAAACGTCTCAGTTTTCTGATGACCTGAAGAATCAGATGATGTCACTTCCCACGCCGTCCTCTCCTCCACCTCGCCCTCTGTCGTTACATTGACGGGCTTCACGCTTTCCACGACAGTGTTGAACTGACAAAAAGAGTCACAGTGAGGAGTGAAAGTGGCGCCGCGGGAGGTTTACTTTTGTATTGTTTCATATTTGAGACAAATCACATCTCTTAGAAAATTCAAGGCGAGCAGATTTTTATTGACGGAGCTGAAATCGTCTCCAAGTCTCTGATGATCCTGGGGTCCACACCTGTGGCAGGTACTCAGGTGTTGGCTTTATACTAGAGAGCAGTTTAGTCATATTAGAAACTCCATCAGTGACGAAGCATCAGGCTGTTCCTGGATGCAGCGATGTTTCCTTATGTTTAACACCCTGCTGCAGCCAATCAGATCACTGTCACGGCTTCATAAACCAGAACTAAAAAAACTCAGGACAACAAACCACAATCACACTTTCTGAAAAATAACCAGCCACGTAACATTAACCAGGTCAGGACTACTATTGGATGGATGGACTTTGTGTTTAGTGCTGTGACGTAGTGTTTGTGTAACTGCTGGATCTTTATTTGTGTTTTATGGTTTATTTAATACAGCGTGTGCCTGCAGAGGGAAGATAAATGAGATGATGAATAAAGAAAAAGGAAATGAAAACTTTGTTTTGAGTTTGAGTTCGGTGTGTCACACCAGGCTTTATGAACAGCTTTCATTAAGCCTGAGGAAGCAACACCGCTGGTACATTTTCATGTACAAAGCATGCTGGGTAATCGCCTTGATTATCTTTATTGCCTATGAACAGCTGTTAGGATTGTCGCTCGTGTTTCTGGTACCAGGAGTTAGAACAGAAAGTTCAAACGAACGAAAGCTGCTTTTATCCAGCTGGGAAACTTGAAACCTCAGATCTTCTACTGCAGAGTGCATCTGTGATCCTGATCAGGTCTCTGTTGAACCAGATTTTACTCTCTTGGTTAAATACAAGAAGCAGTCGAGCTGGTTGGAGCCTCGCTTCAGACTGTGGCTCGGAGTTAACATCTCCATGGTCACGGCTGTGGTCTTTCCCACAAACTCCACACTCTTACTTTTTACAGATGCAGACATTTTTCAATTTTCAATCCAATCAATGTTATTTAAAACAACAGCTGCCTCCAGGCGCTTTATACTGTAAAGACTCTACAATAAAACAAAGAAAGGAATAAAACATTACTGAGTCGATATTTTCCTTTCTGCACTCGAAGGGCATTAAATACAAAATGCTGCCATCGATAAAGATTTGAACTGAATCGTAAAGTCTACACGTATCACAAAGCAGCCACCTGCACCCTTCACTACATGACATCACAGACTGTGTTATGAGAGCCAGCAGGTTAAATCTGACTCAGAAGAATCCCGGGCGACTCACCCGGATGTGAGGCCGGATGCCGTGGCTCTGGCAGTACCTCTCCAGGTACCTCTGGACCTCCTGATGGGGCAGGAAGCTGCTAAGCTGGGGTTCAAAGGGGAAGTCCGGGAACATCATCACCTCCTTGGGCAGGTTGGTCCTGTCGGAATATCAGAAAACATTAACTGCGAGCACAGAAAGGAAACTTCACTGCAGCTCAGCCTTTCTCTCATGTTCATGTCAATGTAGGAGACTGCAGAGAGAACGAGCCCACGGGAAAGGACCAGAAACAACTGTGACTTTAGGCTTTAGTCGAGTCAGGACTGAAGCGTTAAGGATGACTTTACAACATAAATTATGCAAAGCTGCTCTCGTGAAACGTGGAGCCGGCCCTCGCAGCGAGCCCATCGATGGTGTGCAGACAGGTGAGCCTACCTGAGGTCTCTGTACATGCTGCTGTGCACCGGCAGCCCGTTATCAAGCTTTCCAACACGTTCGTCGTAACACCAGGTGCCGCCTACGTTTTCAGAGAGCTCGAACACCACCGGAGGAGCGAAGCGGCCTGAACGGGACAGGATGTGCCTGGCCGCGCAGAGTCCGGCTGCTCCGGCACCGACCACCGCCACCCGCTGCAACATCAGGTCTGTGCTGGTGGCTCCACCTGAACTGAGCACGGAGACACAAACGCTCGAGATGAGGTCTGGTTATCACAGTGAGTAAACAGCTAATAATGAGCGTGCATGCTGTATGAATACAGTACGTGCTGATCTGCTCCACCTCATTTCCTGTTGTAAATCTATGTTCCAGTGCTACGTGCTCACATCAAACACAGCACACAGACGGATAACTAGGTGATAACTGATTAATGTGAAATATTTCCGAGCAGCAAAATGATCATTTTGCTGGTTTTGGCTTTGCTCTGCAGAAGAAGCTCCGCCCACCTGCTGATTAAATGTTCTGTTTATGAGGGGCAGCCAATCAGAAGAAAACTGGCATAAAGAGGCAGGAGTTGAAACTAGCGGAACTGAAGCTCTGATTATTTTGAACCCTGTTAGAGTCAAAGAATAAAAGGTATGTGAGTCTAAAGGTCACAGGTGACGCTGTGACTCTAATTTACAGTTTAACCCAGCCTGGACTTGGACCTGCAGGCTGCCACTTTACAGTCCGAGCCATTAGCTCCGCTCCTCCACACTTCACAGATGAGCAAATATGAACAACTCCCTTATCAGAATGCTAACAAGCTAACTCAGCCACAGTTTCATAAATCACGTTTATTCAACCCCATATTGCAAACTGCGCATGCCCACACCAGGCGACCACAAACTTTTTAAGTCTACCTGTCAGTGCAGATCGCTCCGTTGCTACATTAAAGTCGGCACTTTTAAACAAAACACCCCGATTAATCAGTGATGATGAAGAAACAAGGAGTTACCGTCGTCCCGCTCAACCGTTTCCCGTCCCGGTGTCCGCGGAAATCAGCGAAAACATCGCTTAAACGTTAGCTAACTGAACCGCTGGGCGTCCATCCAGGTACCGAGGCACGACTCACGTCTCAACACCGCTCGGTTACCGCACAACGGCCCTGGTGTTACGGAGAAAACGGTCCCGTGTCTTCCGCTAACGTAATCAAAAGACTTCCGGAGTCCTTCAGAATAAAAGCAGATAAGGACGTTTAGCGCCAGAAAACGGCAAAAACAATATTTTATTTTATTCTATTTTCAATACATTTTAGCTTCATTTAGTTTCCTGGGTGGATTTACTTTACTCAGATGTATTATTATGATTTTGTATCCTCTGTTACATTTTATTGCTGGTATTATTTTATTTATCTATCGAACTATTTGTGTATTTATTTTAGCTGAACAGTCCTCCGATCAACGCTTCCTGTTTTTAAATAAACGGACTTTATTATTTTGAAAAAATAGTTCGATGATAGTTTAGGTTTTAGTGTATTAACCATCCTATTACGGCTGCTTGTCGTGTCAGTATTTAACAAAAATGACTTAAACTACATGTCCGGGTTTCTTTTGAAGTTAATTTTATAATAAAATGTTTGTTAGCTGTATCAGTCAGCTGACCTCTGAGAATGGTGTTTGCACTCCTCACTGCACGTTCAGTCCTCGGTCCTTCATCCGTTTTGGTTCCCGCTGCTTTAGATGTCCTGTCATAAACACGCGCTTACACTCTTACAGGTGAGAGCAGCAGGTAACAACGCACCGTCAGTCAATAAACAGAGGGTCCAGGAGGGCTCTCTGTCTGTGTTTGTGCTCAAGGCTCTGCAGCCAGGGATGCTTTGTCTTGTTGCTCTGCTCTTTTCCACCGGATCTGTTTTCGGGATCTAAATCTAACGGGATCTAAAAATAGAAAAGAAATATTGAGTTTCCTCTTTAAATGCACATCATGAGCCACCCTCACTGAATCACTGTTTAATGCTCTGCTGTAGAAGTGACGATGGAGGGAAACTTTGCTCTGACAGAAAAGAGAAAAGCTCTTTGTGATGAAGTGAGATCTTGTTCATGTGACCTGCATCAGAGCACCTCCTCTAAGAGTCTCCTCCCACCTTTCCCTCACGTCAGGATATTTCAGGTGAAGGAAAAGTGGTTAGGAAAAGGAGGTAGGTCATTGTTGTTATTGAGCCGACTAACTCAGAGAAAGCCTGCATAACTTTATTGGTTTAATCAACACGCAAACAGAAACAAACTCTTCACATTTCAAACATTTTATTAGAACAAAGGATGAAAACAGGCCGAGCCACTCCCCTCTCCCGGAACACTTTAGTCACACTCGGGTGATCGCCGCAGATAAAAGCACGCCCCCATCAGGCAGGAGCTCGCTCTGCAGCTGCGCAGCAGGACTTTAAATGAAAACCTCTGCTGCCGTTTTGTTTTCAGTCTGTTCCTGCTGAGACCATAGGACTGACAAGTTCCAGGAAATAGTCACATCCATAAATCCAGGAGAAATTTTAGCTTGAAAGCTTGATGCTTCCCATCAGCTGATCAGCTCCCACCTCAGTTCCTCCCCCACGGTCTTTAATGTTCACGTGAATGGAGAAATAACCTCGGTATCCCAGCAGCACTCCAACTCCGTCGTCATTTTGCGGCAGCATTGCCGTGCGGCGGGGCCGTCTGTGGCTGCGCCTGCGTTTGCTCAGCGAGCGCCTGCTGCAGCCGCATGCGTTTTCGTGAGTAGTGCTGCCAGTGCAGCAGCTGCTGCTCGTCGATGAACTTGGCGCACTGAGCGTTCACCAGCTCCTTCCTGAAGTGCTCGTACTGCAGCAGCTCCAGCATGTGCAGGCAGTGGGGGTACCTGCAGGGGGCGGAGTCACAGAGCAGAGGTCAGCTGACAGAAGGGTTTACAAACATCACAACTTTATCCTCAAAGAGAAAATCATCTAAACTGAGGATCAAACACGTCGCCGTACTTGAGGAACTTGGCATACTCAGGCTCCTTCCAGTACAGCAGGTACTTCAGGTAGTTGATGAAGGGTCTGTCCCTCAGGATGCCTCTCTGAGCCAGAACTGGAAACAAACACACAAAACCTACGTTAAACTCTGGCAAATGTGAAGCTGCGAGTTTCTGATCACAGAGTCACTCACAGTTCAGGTAGTTGGGATTCGCCAAACATTGGACGAACTCGAGCTCCAACTGGAAACGGTTCCTGGCCTGCTCGTCTGCACCGGGAAGCACACGAGTTAATCAGCAACACGACATTCAAACCCACAGCACAGATTATCCTGAGATCATCAGGAGCACATGCTTTTAACTTCTATTATTTAATTACAGTAAATCTAAACATCAATAATGTCTCGAAGGATTCAATCCACACTACACACACGCCAACGTAACACACCCACGAGAACGCATGTTTTTATACCAGACTCCATTAGAAAAAAAGAAATTTAGAGGCACATTGTTTTAATTCAACCTGAAAACTTTAAACAGGCAGCTCGGAAATTAAATTTAATATAAGGATGAATTATTGAGAGCCGAATTAAAGAGCGAGTCTCGGAGTACTGTCTTCAGCGTCCATGCCAGGTCATCGTCAAACACACTCACGTTAGCTGATAAATCAGGTTTGTTGTCAATCAGAATAATTTCTTGGGACGTTGTGATCAGGACAGAAAAGGCCGACACTCTGCAGCCTGACTTAAAGCTAATCATGAGTGTACCAACGTCTTTAACAACACATTCAATTACATTTAAAAACAACCAGAACCTTTACTCCCTTTAACTCCCTTAAATAAAACTCGTAATCCCAGCGCCGCCAGACTCCATTCAATTTAACGCCGCTTTGTCTGTTTGCGGAATGCTTCGTAGTCAAAGTAGAAAAACAAGACGGAGCACATGTAAATACCATCAGCTGCTCACAGACACGCTTTTAAAGCCAACAAAGTAAAACTTACGGATTTATTTATGGCGTTTTGTCTTACAGGAAATATTAGCCTAGCAGATTAGCATTGACCAAACAATCTGCTACAAACCTGTTTCCATGGCTACAGCCTGAAGGCAGCAGTATGTAGATGAAGGACTTAAATGTCAGATAAACTGTATAAAAACTTAAGAAGCACAAATAAGAACAGAAAGCCGGGTTTTTCCCTTTTCAGGTTTAATCGCCGCGACAGCCGCCATCAAACGTGTGCAGACTAAAACGTAAAACGTTAAACTTCCGCCTTCGCGACATCCACGTCGCTTTACGCTGCCTGCTGTTCGTTGTTTGGCCTCAAGAGGGAGGCAACAGCAGGCAAAAGATAAGCGCCTTCAGGCTCCCACAGATATGGAACGCCAGGACTGACATAATGAATTAATAAATACACCATTAAATAATTAATTAAATGTGGCAATAATTAATTAAATAAATATTTACAACTCATTTAATTAAATAATTATTGGCACATTTAATAATTATTGACATATTTAATTAATCCATCCATCCATCCATTCGCTTCCGCTTATCCTTTTCAGGGTCGCGGGGGGCGCTGGAGCCTATCCCAGCTGTCATAGGGCGAGAGGCGGGGTACACCCTGGACAGGTCGCCAGTCTGTCGCAGGGCCAACACACAGGGACAGTTTTTGTGTCTGTAGGGCTGTTTGATGACGGTTTGGACTCTGGGAGATGAGGACACACCCACATCTGTTCCATACTGCAGCCATTGATGGTGTTACAGCTCTGAGGCAGCTTTGGGGCATCAGACGCACACACTGGAAAACCAGCACCTGGACTTCATGCAGGAGAGACGGCCTCAGTGATTTAGGTTCATAAGCGAGTTCAAACACTTCTGGCCTCTTATCACTTAGATTTCTTAATCTTAACAGTGAATGCATTTAAAGCAGGAACTGCACACCTAGCTGTCAGAAGTTTGGCAGCATGAGTACTGTAAAGTTTTGTAGGGTCCTTGTTAAAAATTCCACAAGCACCACGTTTGTCATATAAAGTTCCATTTTTTACAGTACATTGTTGAAATTATAAACTATATATTCTAGTTATCCACTTGTCAGTAATCTTTGAGCAAATGGATGTCAGTGATAAATCAGTGGTGATTCACCTGCAAGTGTTTTTAACAAACTTTGTTTTTTGTAGAATTCATCGGCAGCTGTGGAGAGATGCATTTGAATATCTTCTGGTTCCACTTTTCCTAACCTGGAAGCTGAGGATGGCTGATTGCTGACAAGGACACACCTCAGTGCTTATCATGGGTGTTACATCCTCTGTGCAGGAATTCCAAAGAAAACGAGAGCAACGAGCACTCGTTAAGAGCTCCCAGAAATCTGTCCCTTTCTGGCAGCTGTGGAAACGTCCAATAAGAAAGTTTGCATTCTTAGAACAATGCTGGTCATGTGTGATGTGTCATCATATGAGGATATTACATTTTGACCTAATTCTGCTCAATTAAGTGTTTTGATCGTTGATCCAGTACGGCAGCTTTGTGTTGTGCTGCAAGTTAAAACCCATTGTCCTCATGAGCACAGCATCTAACAACTCTCCTTTAAAAAAGTCGATTGACTTTAACTGGACACAATGGTTTCCAGTGGGAGATACATTCATCACTCATCCCTGACACCGGAGAAGTCACCTGGATGAGTGAAAAAACAATTTTCCATGGAAAATCCAGAGGAACCGAACTTTGTTGTTTCTTTGGGCTCAATTTCAGCTCTAGCAGCATCTCTCAGAAGAAAACGGTTTTCCCAATAATCAGATGAAAAGATTGTTGAACCAGGTGGTATTCTCTGGAGTTGAAATGCAGTTTATTAAATTGGAATTCAAAAATGAATTTACAAATGCAGATTTTATTCTACAATTCATTAATTAAGCACAGAACTTTTTATTTCGATGCGCGTGGCTCTTGTGGTCCTCCATACAGCCTGGCATCAGTTAAACTTCAGCTGATATCACTTCAATATAAAACAGACGTTTTGGACATCAAGTCCAAGCTTCTGTTTGTTTCTGTTCTAACTTTAGTTCATTTTGGAAGATTTTTGTTTAAAAAAAACAGCAGCATTTACAAAAGCTGCATTTAAAGATCAATTTTTATTAATGTGAAATAAAACTGTTAACAAGATGGTACAAAACTCTGAAACATCATGTATGTACAGAACACTCATCAGCTCGCATAAAAATGGTGTTATTATGTTTAAATATGAACCTTAAAAATGCGAAACATATTTAGTAATTATGCTCAAATAATTCCAGTTCACAGGGAAAATAGTTTCTTCACTGGGAATTTTCCCAGTCAGTGCAGTTCTGCTGCAGCTGTGCTAGAGTCAGTCCTCCAACAGTGAAATAATCACAAAGAAAATAAAAGACCAGCAATCTGGAAGAAAGTTTTAATACAGCATCATCTGCAGAAGAATCAGTCTCATTAACATAAACTGCAGACCTGAACAGAGCCCGGTGGCACGCCTGCTAACAAGCAGTTTCACACATTTATGATGAGCAAATAAATATCAGGACTTGAAACAAAAAGAACAATTTTAAATGACATGGTTCTTACAGACAACACTTTAAGTGTTTTATAATCATCCTGTTTTCACCTTCTGTTAAACTTCCTCCATGTTTCCGTGGTTTCCTCGCATTCCTCACAGCTTCTTCTGTTTCACTGCCTTTAAACAAAATAATATTACACCACTGACAGTCAGTTTTCTGCAGATATTTCAAATTAAAAGCCGGTGATTTTTTTTTTTTGAAATTCAGGTTTCTTTCAGCTGTTAAATTTTCATCAATATGGTAAAATGGTAAAAATGGCCTGTATTTATATAGCGCTTTACTAGTCCCCAAGGCCCCCAAAGCGCTTTACACATCCAGTCATTCACACACTGGTGATGGCAGCTACATTGTAGCCACAGCCGCCCTGGGGCGCACTGACAGATCACTGAAGAGTTCTTTTTTTAAATTAAAGGGTCAACAGGAATGTGAATGTTTGTAGTTAGAGTCCACAGTCCAGCTCAGAAAACATTTTGAGAATCTATTTAAAACTCGGGGACTTATTGTCACTGTTGTCTGGCCCTAAGATTGCTTTAAAGACACTAAGAACAAATACTGTGACCTCAGTTTGTGTGTATTTCTCTTACACCATCTGTACAAACATATAAAGGTAGATCTAGTTTTTCAATCCACCAAAGGTAACGTCGACTACATTGCTTGTTTGTGGAAGTCCATTAATTGCCATTATTACTACTGTAGACAGTTTACTAGAACATGTACACCCGGGCTGCCCAATCCCAGTCCTCGAGAGCTACTATCCTGCAGCTTTTAGATGCATCCCTACTCCAACACAGCTGAATCAAATGGTTTGATCTCTTCAGCATGCCATCGTGTTTGGCAAAGGCCTGATAACAAGCCATTCATTTGATTCAGCTGTGTTGGAGTAGGGATGCATCTAAAAGCTGCAGGATAGTAGCTGTAGTAGCTCTCGAGGACTGGGATTGGGCAGCCCGGGTGTACACGCACAATGACACAAACAACAAAATCGAGATGATGTTTCTTGTGGGTGTAACACGAATATAAAAAACAAACTCCTGGCTGGGAAATGCCAGATGCTGGAGCTGAAAGATCAAACCTGAAAAGCTTTTTATGTGCATAAATAAAGATGTGGGAGGATGTTGCTCCTATACGGGTGCAGTGACGTTGGCCCACGAGGGGAAAGTGTCCAGAGAAAACATGACCCGACCCCAGCTGTTGATGGCCAGACTAATGCAGCCGATGCCGATGATATTCATCACCACCCCTGTTTTTGCCTGTAGGGGGCACAGTGGGGGGTGGGGGTGGGGGGGGTTGGCTATGATGACATAATGAATCAGAATGATTATTTCTTTCCAACTGGAAGAAATGAAGAACTCACCATGTCGGACACTTTGAGGAAACCGGAGGAAAACACAATGGCATTGGGTGGAGTGGCCACTGGCAGCATGAAGGCGAAGGAGGCGCTGAGGGTGCAGGGGATCATCACGTACAGAGGGTTCAAGCTGATGGACTGGGACTGGGTTGGGAAAACAACAGAGTCATCAACTTTACCCATAAACTGGCTTCAATGGCTTTTTTCCTGTTACATTTCAACACTTCCTGTTTAGATGTATCATAATAAAAGTCTGTCAGTGGTTCAAAGGGTGAAGCTCCTTCTGTTCTCTGTCACCTTATGATATGAAACATCTGTAGGAACGTCTGCAAATAACAAATACAGTCTGTGCTGGCTGTGTTTTTGGTACCATGGAAGCCAGGATGGGCAGGAAGAGAGTTGCTGTTGCAACGTTGCTTGCACATTCAGTGAAGGTGGCAACGAGCAGGCAGAGGATGATGGCGATGGCCCATGGAGGGATTGAGTGGAGCGGCGTCATCTGATCACCGAGCCAACGCGACAAACCCGACTCCTGAAAAACCAACAAGAAAAAGCCGGACTTCAGTCTGAGTCTGAAAGCAAAGGTTTCTCTGTGGTCTTTACTTTGAATGAAAACTCCATCTGGTGTCTTCACTTTTCCAAAATATATATAAGATTTACTTAATCTCATCAAACCATCTGCACTGTGCCCATACAGAGCAGAAGCGTCATTTTCATTTACTCACAAAGTCTTAGTTGTGTTGTTCTCTTGGCTATTCAAAATGTACTTTTAGTTTATTCCTTCTAAAAATATAAAAACTAAGGCTGCATAAAAGAATGTAACAGAAGGCCGGAATCTGTAAATGTCTTTGAAGTGTCAGCAACTATAAATCAAGGCTGATGTAGTAAAAAAGCCTTGTGGTGCACTTGGTGGAGCGATTTGTCTTATTGGTCCTTGTTTACTCTTCAAAGGTTTTACCTCACTGCCTTTGGCCAAAGCAAAGCCGCCTCCCAGCAGCAGGACAATATTCCAGGGCATCTTCTTCTGAGTCACCTGCCAGGTGAGCAGAGAAGGGGCGGGGCCTCGAGAGACCTGAGACTCTGATTGGATCAAACAAACAATTTAAATCACGAACATAAATTGCCTTTGTGTCCCATCCACATGTTGTGTGTTTGTGGTACCTGTGTCGGAGCGCCTCCAGAAGCAGAGGTATCGCGGCGGCTCGGAGGGAAGAACAAACAACAAAACAGCAACAAACAAGGCAACGGTTGCATCTGTGACGAACCTGCAGACACAGAGAGCTCAATGCAGGATCTACTTTCATCCACTCAGCATCAAACAACAAACTAGATACTGTCACTTCCAAAGACCACAGGTGGTTCGGGAAGATTAAAGCCTTAAAGAGTTATGTTGAGTCGAACATCTGGGACTCTAATGGCTGTGCTGTAATCTGGCAAGATCACCATGGTAGCTTTTGCAAAATGGTTATGCTTATTCACTGAGTCATTACGCGATGTCACGGTCAAAGTGCAAATAAGATTCTCTGTAACAGGAATAACAAAACTCGGAGCCTCCGGGGAACCTGCTGCTTCCTGCGACTGAAGCAACAGGTTCTAGCACCTTCTAAACGCTACAGTCGGTCACGGGGCTTTGAAAGAGGAACACTGTTCAGCTTCTGTTTAAAATCTGCCGAGGAGAAGATGTGACAGCATAGCAGGTGAATGCCTGATCCCAGGGTTGTATTCATGAAACATCCCAGCTGTGTGTTCAGGGTCCAGGTCATTTAATGACTTATAAACAATAACCAGTACTTTGAACTCAGGTCTGGGTCAGACACAGGAGCCAAATCACCTGACCGGGTGTTGAAGGGGGAGGGGTCTAGTTTTGGTTACCTTGGACCTTTGGTTTGTGCAAACAGAGGATTTTGAAATGTTTCCTGATTACACAGGTTTACAGTCGACGTGCAGTCGCCCTCAGCTGATGTCACAGCCTGACAATAACATGAGCAGCAACTATTTTCAGTAACTATAACTATAATAAATATCTACAGTGAACTACATCATCAATGGCTGTGCAGCAACAAAGGAATTTTCCTTCAGTGAAAACAAGACATTCAGATCTCAGAGTCTGCCTGCAGCTGACTGCTTCCACACAGATGTTACCAGGCACAGGGCACGGCCTGCTTCCTGTCTCCAAATCAGTATTTCAAATAACTGAAACCCCTAAAAGGTCAAAAAGTACAAAGCTCACAGGAGGTGGATGTAGAAACATAAACCCAGTGGTTGCATGGTCCCTGAGTGCGTGCAAATACCAAACCTCCGGCTGTGGTGAAACTCCTTCTCACGAACTCAGCGGTCGATATTAGACGGGAGGTGAACAGAGTCAATGACAGCTGAAGGGCTTTGACTTAAGAAGGAAGAGGGAGTTAAAAAGTCCTCATGTCTAAGAAATAATGACAATAATAAAAATAATTATGAGCTTTTCCTGCAGCCTTCATCGGTGGACACAGACCTGCTGACTCGCAGGTTTTTTTGGGAGCATATTGATATTTTTCATCTTTGCTGAAAAGTTGAAGGTTAATGCTCCTTCGCTTCATCAGCAACCTGCAAACTGATGCTCAGTAACATCCAGAACTGCGACCGCTCGGAGAAAAATCGGAAAAAGTCTGAAAAAGCTTTCCAACAAAACCCTAAAGCTTCAGTCCACAGAGGGCAAACATCTGCCATCCAGCTGTTTCTTCATTTTAACGTGTTTTATGATGAAAGCTCTGAACACGAGCTCACAGTTTCTGGAAGCTTCTTCAAGACTTTGTCTCCACATTCATGCTCCAAAGAGAAAAACGCTCTGATGGGACTAAACTGTGAATTCAGTGACGAGAAAAAAAACCAAAGCTGTTGTATTTCTCAGTTAAACTGGTTATTGATGTTTTTGAATATTCTAAATGTTTCTGTTTACGTGTTAAATCTCACATTTTTCTTCTTTTTCTCAGAAACTGAGTATTTTTTTATTTCCCGTCTCGGCCTTAACAACAACACGACAGAAACAAACAGGTCGATGCGTGACGTCTGCGCTACTCTCGCTGGTCATGTGACCCCACCGGGAGTTTATGAATGAACAGGAAAGTCATGTCATGTGTTGCCAATTTCCCACACGGTTAAATACGCATGTGTGTTTAGCTGTGGTGGTGCTGGTCGGGGTTTAAAGTCAACTTTAACGTCTCAGAGTTACAAAACATACATTTACAGATTAAAAATCTTCCTGTATGAGTCAGACAGACAGACTCTGCGTCTTTATTTATGAGCTTGTGCTATACTCACATACAGTCAGACATATATGAAGCAAATAAACGTGACAACCCTCAGGCTGCTGCTTGTTTCTGTGATTTTGTTCTGGACGTTTGCTCAAACGCAGAAACTCTGCAAAGTGCAACAACACGAACACTGTGCAGGCGTCAGAGAGTCGCAGCTGCAGGCAAAGAACCGACTACACGGAAAAGCTTCTAACTATTAATATAATCTAATGGATTAAATACGTGGTTAACCTAATTTGGAAACCAGTGAGTCCAGTATCACCAGCTGATACACTAAAATTTATTTCACAAAAACTAATCATGCAAATGCTGCTGAAAGGGTTGAATAATAAAAGCTGAGATAATAACATTTAATTGAAAGAAAAATCAGACTAACTAGGCCCGATGTGCGGTGTGGAGGTGAGCTCAGTTCATGCCTCCTGCATTTGTGTAACACGGGTCAAAGCTGCAGCTGTGACACTAAAGTCCAGCATTTGTACCCAGGACACGTCCAGTGTTTGTTCCTCGCCCCTGAGTCCTGTTTATTCTGGGAGTTTGCCCCGAGGCAGGCCCTTTCTTTCCATCTCACATTACTGCAGGAACAGAGACGAACACGTGAAAGTTGGACCTCAGAGTTTCTGCTCACAAAAACTCAAAACACCCCTTTAAAGGATCATTCCAGTGCTTCACAAAAGATCTACTTTCAGTTTGAAAATGAGACTTAAATTCAAATTCTTATATTTTTCATTTAACACAATAAACAAATGAATAAACTACAAGCTTAGAAAGTTGTTACGATAACGTGGAGAGGCAGATTCATCTAAAAACATGAACCAGAACAAGAAAAGTGCATTAAAAAAAAAACACATCTTGGAAATAAAACAGGACGTAATTCAAAAAGGAAGTAATCTGGTCTTTTTTAACGACACTATCTGACCAATAGAGCGGCTCCTGTGTGAAACTCAGATGTTATTCTGTTGGGTGATGTTCGTCGCCTGGTTACAGCTTCCTGCTGCTAAAGTAACACTGGCAGAAAGCTAGCAGCAGACCCTCCGACCCTGAGCGCTGTTAAAGCCGAGAGCTCGCCGACCCGGCCGAGCGGGTAACACTGGATGAGCAGGTGTCAGTGACCTGCCGGTCACAGCTCGTTGGCCGAGGAGGCTGGGCCCTCAGAGTCTCAGTTAGTCTGCTTTATTAAAAGGCTGAGATGGCGGTGGAGATCTAGGCGGAGCCACGCACGAGGACGTGACTGATTTGGGTTTGGTCTGCGCCGCTCTCTGAACCGCCCAAAACACTAAAACAGCTTCAGCAGCGCGCACTCATGAAGGTTTCGCTGGTACTCACTCAGCTTTGGAGTTGAACATGTGCGTCGCCCAGCCGTCCATGAAGCGCGGGTCTCGTGTGAACCACAACGCCACCATGAGGATGAAAAGTGCCAGAACGCTGAACTCTCCGTAGCTCATGGGTCCCAGACGGGAATGCTCGTCCCTGATGACCTGGTATGCTGCCCGCTCCTTCTGCGACTTGACCGCACCGCAACCCCACGTCTTCCTCAGGCTGTGGTGCACAAAAGCAAAAAAACCCAATCATGTTTGTAACTGTAAAGTTGAGTTGTGGGAGCTGTGGGAGCTGTGGGAGATGTCACAGTAATGTTGGGGTTGTGTTTTGGTGAATGACTTACTTGCAGCCCACGTAGAGGAACTGCAGCCAGAACCAGGCCAGGGTCAGCGTCAGCACCATGGTGGGGAAAGCAAAGGCAAACCAGGAGGCAAAGTTGATCACGTCACCGTTCTGAGGGAAGAGCCTGCGAGGAAGAAACAGGAAGTTGAGAGTCAGGCCTCACAGGACACGTGGTCACATGATGTGGGTGCCGTTGCTGTGAGTTCGTACTGGCTCATCTGTCCGATGAGGACCAGGTTTGGCCCGGTTCCTGTCAGGGTAGCGATGCCTCCGATGCTGGCGGCGTAGCAGACCGACAGTAGGAGGCCTTTACTCATCCTCCTCGTCTCCTCCTCCACGTCACTCAGCTCCTCCAGCTCCATCTGACAGCAGTTGCTCTCCACGGTCACGACCGCTGAAAACAGTTAACAGTGTTAACCAATGAACCTATTACCCACAACAGCTACTGAGCGAACACTCACATTTATCTGAATGTATTCTCCACGTTAGCTTTGACTCTTTATTTCTGATTTGGATGAAAATATGATGATGAAATCATCCAATCAATCGATTGATTGGATGATTAGATTGATTGATTAAATCTTTATTTTGAACATGTTGAAAAAGTACAACAACATAGAAACAAAGCAAATCAAAAGGAAAACAAGCAACCACAACTACAAATAACTTTCATGTTCAAAAAGGAGCAGGAAGAAGCATAAGCTCATATAATCCCATACATATATAGATATATACATATATACATACACATTTATATACACATTTTCAATAACCCCAGTAACACCTCAAAGGATACACAACCTACAGATATATATACCCATACCAACATACCCGTGCACCCGCACACACATGAAAGTATTGGACAAGAACAGCCGATCAGATCTCCACCTCCTCCCTGTACACTGTAAAAACCACATCCTTAAACCGCTGTTTAAACTGCGCCATGCTCGGACATTGCTTCATATCTTTACTTAGTCTGTTCCACAGCTTCACTCCACACACAGAGATGCAAAAACTTTTTAATGTTGTACGGATACGAGGATGTTTTAAATTTAATTCCCCCCTCAAATTGTATCCCCGTTCCCTTTTAGAAAACATTTTTAGAATATTGTCAGGAAGCAGGTTATTTACTGCTTTATACATAATGTGTGCAGTGAGAAAATGAACCAGATCTGTGCATTTTAGAATTTTTGATTTTAAGAATAGTGGATTTGTGTGATCTCTGTAACCAGTTTTAAGGATTATCCTTAAGGCCCTTTTTTGTAATATAAAGACTGATGATAGCGAACATTTGTAAGTATTGCCCCAAACCTCTGCACAGTAATTCAAATACGGTGCAATCAGGGAACAATAGAGAATGTGGAGTGTTTGTGGTCCAGAATGTGTTTTACTTTACTCAAGATTGAGACACTTCTTGAAATGTTGTTATGTATATGATTTATATGAGACTTCCAGTTTAATTTATCATCTATAATCACACCAAGAAACTTATGTTCAAGTACTCTTTCAGTTCCACACCATCTACATGAATCTGCACTTGTGCATTTCTAAGGGAATTCCCAAATAAGATAATTTTAGTTTTACTTAGATTTAGCGATAGTTTGTTCCTGTTAAACCATTTTTTAATTTTGCACATTTCTGAAGTAATTGTATCCAGCAGCTCCTTTAGATTCCCCCCAGAACAAAAAATATTTGTGTCATCTGCAAATAATACTAATTTTAATATATCAGATGCCTTACAAATATCATTTATATAAATAATAAATAATTTTGGACCCAGTACAGAGCCTTGTGGAACACCACAAGCAATGTCCAAGCATGATGAGGAATGGACACCCAGCTTCACAAATTGTTTCCTGTCACTTAAATAATTTTTCACCCATTGCAGTACAACCCCCCTGATCCCATACCGTTCCAGTTTATTGATTAATATGTCATGATTGATTGTGTCGAATGCTTTCTTGAGATCCAGAAATACTCCAGCTGCATACTGTTTCTGATCTATAGCATTCGTAATCTCGTCAATTGATTCGATTAATGCCAGAGATGTTGATCTTTTTGATCTGAATCTATATCGACTGTCAGAGAGTAATTTATATTTATCTAAGAATTTGTCTAATCGTTTATTAAACAGGTTTTCTAGGATTTTGGAGAATTGTGGAAGTAAAGAAACAGGCCTGTAATTTGTGAAGTGGCGTCTATCCCCGGTTTTATACAGCGGCACAACTTTAGCATTTTGTTTGGAACATTCTGAAGTTGCAAATATTTAGAGGCCCTACGATTCCTTCGATGACCTTCTTTTCTTTAACAGTGACAGAACAAGCATTCCTCCCTCAGGCTACTTCAGCCATTTGGACAGTTGGTCCAAAGGTTGTGACTCACTTAACTCAGAAACAAAAACGTTTGATTACAGCTTTTTCTTCAAGGTGATTTCTGTATCTGCTCATCTGTCTGTTTCCCATAGATGTCAGGTTTCCTTGCCTCTGTGGACTTACCGGGACTGCTGCTGCTGTCTGATGGAGGTTTGTCTTGTGGTGCTGGTTTGACAATCTCCTTTGTATCCATCTGACCCAGTGACACCACTTTATGCTCAGGCAACATGTTGTCTTGTAGGTTGCTGGTTTTCTCCGAGTTGCCTTGAGTTTGGGTTGATAGATTCAGACCTGAAAACAAACCTATAAGTTAATACCTCAGGGTCAGACTACAGAGGAATATTTGAGCTGTCTCATGCAGTGTTACTGACAGTGTTGGTCAAGTTACTTGAAAAAAGTAATCTGATTACAGTAACGCGTTACTGCCCATCTCTGGTTACTGACGACATGTTTAGGGTTTTCACATCAATACCAAAGTGACTTTTCTTCCTTTTTCCTTTCTTTTATGCTTTCATTCAAGCAAACTTTATCAGACTCAGCCTGACTGTTTCCCTGAACGAGGACCTATTCTGTACTTTGTATTCAGGGTCTTGACCAGAGTTTCCTCGTGATTCACGGTTATTATTCTGACCACTCATGGACCCCCTCAATTTATGGTAAGTCTGAAATAAGCGTCTCTTGAAGGCCACCCTCTCTAACAGCTCACTTTTTGGAAGCCTGCTGAGGGGCAGCACCTGTACTACCTCAATGTTCTGTTAAATGAGAGAAAATAAGGAAAGGCAGAATAAGGCCACTTTAAAACCTGTCTCACAAAACTGCTAGCATGTAGTCTGTGATAGACCAACCTGACAGGTGCTCCACTGTCTTTGTAATGCAGTACGTTTAGTACTTTATCAGTACCTTAGAGGAATGCTTTTTCTGGCATCGCTTCCATGTGGTTAGAAAGTAGCTATATGCCAGAAGCCTACATCGTACCTATCTCCATCATGTTTGGGTTAACAGCTTGAAGGATGCTGATGGTTTTC